>NC_133655.1:126962117-127269277 GCF_009905375.1 Apium graveolens
ATCGAAAAAAATGGAGTTGAAAGGAAGAATAGAACTCTCATTGAAGCTGCACGTACAATGCTTGAAGAAGCAAAGCTTCCAACCTATTTCTGGGCTGAAGCTGTGCAAACTGCTTGTTTTACTCAAAATGCAACACTCATTAACAAACATGGAAAAAACACCATATGAGATGGTGAAGAAAAAGAAGCCAAATCTGAAATATTGTCATGTATTTGGATGCAAGTGTTTTGTTTTCAAGACTCATCCTGAACAGCTATCAAAGTTTGATCTAAAAGCTGATGAAGGAATCTTTGTTGGATATCCACTTTCCACAAAAGCCTTCAGAGTCTATAATTTGAGAACAAAAGTGGTCATGGAATCTATCAATGTCTCTTTTGATGACAAGAAGATCACTGGTCTTAAAGATTTCATTGACCATGATCAGCTGAGATTTGAAAATGAAGACTCATATTCTGATACTGAAAATCCTGACAGTCTAAGTCCTGATACTGCAAACTCTGATGGATTAAACTCTGATGTTATTGAAACTGTGGTGACTACGTTAAAGGAAGATGCACCTATGCAGGGGGAGCATACTCAAGATCCTACCACATCTCAAGAAACATCAGAACATGCATCTGGCTCTTCAAGTTCTGATTCGTCAAGTTCTGATAATCCAAGTTCTGATAGTGCTGAAAATCTAAATACTGAAGAATCCAACTCAGAGAGCATAGTTTCAGGGGGAGCATCAGAAAATGAAAATGAAGATAGCATGGATCATGGGGGAGCATCCAGTTCTAGAGAAAACCTTCCATCTGCAAGGAAGTGGACAAAATCACATACACCTGATTTGATAATTGGAAATCCTGATGCAGGTGTCAGAACTAGAACAGGTACTTCAAATGAGTGTCTTTACAATTCTTTTCTCTCTCAGACTGAGCCAAAGAAAGTAGAAGAAGCTCTTCAAGATGCTGATTGGGTGCAAGCAATGCAGGAAGAGTTGAATGAATTTGAAAGAAACAAAGTCTGGACCCTAGTGCCAAGACCAAAGAATAGATCTGTTGTTGGTACAAAGTGGGTATTCAGAAACAAAACTGACAGTGATGGCATAATTACAAGGAAATAAGGCAAGGCTGGTTGCAAAAGGATATTCTCAACATGAGGGAATTGATTATGATGAAACATTTGCACCAATTGCTAGGTTAGAAGCCATAAAGATATTTTGGCTTATGCTGCTCACAAAAAGTTTACTGTCTTTCAAATGGATATGAAAAGTGCTTTTCTCAATGGAGAATTGGAGGAAGAGGTATATGTTGAACAACCTCCAGGTTTTTGTAGATACCAAACATCCAGATTATGTCTACAGGCTTGATAAAGCACTTTATGGACTTAAGCCAAGCTCCTAGAGCATGGTATGAGACTTTAGCTCAGTTTCTTCTGGAAAGTGGATTCAACAGAGGGACAATAGACAAAACACTGTTCTACCTTAACCATGGAAATGACTTACTTCTGGTCCAGATTTATATTGATGATATCATTTTTGGATCTACAAATGACAAACTTTGCAAGAAGTTTGCCAAACTAATGCAGTCAAGATATCAGATGAGTATGATGGGGGAACTTAGCTATTTTCTGGGCCTTCAAGTCAAGCAGAATGAGGAAGGCACTTTTATTTGTCAAACCAAGTACACCAGAAACTTGCTAAAGAAATTTGGAATGCAAGATTGTTCAAGTGCATCCACTCCAATGGCCACTGCGACAAAACTGGATAAGGATACCGGTAAATCAGTAGATATTACTGACTACAGAGGTATGATTGGCTCTCTACTCTATCTAACTGCTAGTAGACCTGATATCATGTATGCTACCTGTCTTTGTGCAAGATTTCAAGCAGATCCAAGAGAACCTCAGTTAACAGCTGTAAAAAGAATCTTTAAGTATCTTAAAGGAACAACTGCTCTGGGATTATGGTGTCCTAGAGAATCAGATTTTAAACTAATAGGTTACTCAAATGCAGATTTTACAGGTTGCAAAATTGACAGGAAAAACACAAGTGGAAGCTGCCAATTTCTTGGAGGCAGATTGGTTTCTTGGTACAACAAGAAACAAAAGTCAATTTCCACATCAACTGCAGAAGCAGAGTATATTGCTGCAGGAAGCTGTTGTGCACAGATTCTTTGGATGAAGAATCAGTTACTGGATTATGGGTTAACATATTTCAAAATCCCTATTTACTGTGATAATCAAAGTGCTATTGCTATGACAGGTAATCCAGTTCAACACTCAATGACAAAGCACATCAGCATCAGGTACCACTTCATCAGGGAACATGTGGATGAAGGTACAGTTTAATTGCATTTTGTTCCCACAGATCAACAATTGGCAGATATCTTCACAAAACCATTATGTGAAGCTACTTTTACAAGATTGGTAAATGAACTTGGAATGGTTTCAGGTTCTTTCTCTAAATCTGCTTAGACTTGTTCTGTGTTATCAGACTTTATGCTCAGTATTTACAGAATTAATCTCATTGTGTATTCTGTGCTTAATTGATAAATGTCTTTAAGTACTGACTGTTGTCTGATATATGTTTCTAAACTCTGATAAGTGATATGTTTGTTCTAGTACCTATTCAATCCTATGAGGATAACTGTGCTAGATAACTGACCTAATAGTCTTTAATAAACAATGATTCCATGTAAGAAGTAATTATTTCGGTGGAAATCTTATGACACTAGCAAATTCTGATAATTGAGCTTAGTTAAGTTTACTTTGTATATCTTATTACTAAGTCACAAATTAGAATAATGCTACTCATCTGTTAAGTTCTGATACTAGTAAAACTGCTGAATGTACTAAGTGCTGATAAACCTCACTTATCAAAAGAAAAAGCAAAAAGATCAAAGAATAAAATCAGGTACTCCTTTGAGATCTAGAGTAAAAATGTGGAAGGGACGACCCAAGTGCATTGCTGGTATTAAGTAAATATACATTAGAAAAGCAAAATATTTTCTTGGTGACTTTTCACACTCTATGATTACTGGAGAAATACTCTGAAAATAGCATAAATTCTGATAAACAGTCGTGACTCACTTACACTGAGAAGCCACTGTAAAATAGAATTGCAAAAGATGCATAAAATTAGCACAAAACAGTTGAGATGGACTCAAGCATGAACTCATTCATCAGTAGGTTCCAGGACAATGACATATCTTTAGCAAAATTTTAGTTATGCCTTATTTCTAAGATGTACTGAAGTGAATCAGACTTTACTCTTTGTCTGTTTTTAGCTTAATGCACACACTAATCACTCCATCTGAATGATGAAAATTTCTGTGGTGGTCTATGTTATTTTAGATAAACAGTCATAGTGTCATTATTGCACAAATTCTGAGGACAAGTTCTAAGTTACACGTTCTGATGATTAAGTTCTGACGTCCATAACTCAGAACTTGTATGAGTATTTACTAAGATGGGCATTCCTTTTTCGAGTTAAGAAATTATGTTCTGATGACTGTTAAGTTCTGGTATAGGTCTAAGTTCTGATTTCTCAGTCTAATCCTTTACTTGGCTTATCTGTGAATAAAATTTGATAACAGTCTCAGTTCGAACTAGAATATGTTGAAGTGGAAGATTAATAGTCACTATGATTAGGATTAATGGTATTTGTACTTAAATAGTCCACTGTTTCTTGTGTCTTGTGCGGTCTAGACCATGATTCCTCTTTCCAATGACTGTTATTCTTTTTCAAAGTCTAGGGAGACGAGGTAGAATTAATTCTACCTGTCAGCATTAAATATCTTTGCGTCTCTTGGCATTCTCTTGCCTATATAAGCAACCACTTCACATCAGTCTTTTCATCACATTCTTCTCACACACTTATCCTCCTTTTTCTGTCAAAAACACAATGGTCCGATACAACATGTTTTTGAACTACCAAACCTTCAATATGGAGCTAAGTTGTGCCGAGTGGCAGTAGGAGTGGCATGTAACAGCCATTCCTGAGGAGATCTGGGATTCTGTCCCACAGGAGGTGCTGACTCACCTTCTATTCTTCTATATGGATTACCATCGCCATCTGGAGCGATTGGAGGAGGAAAGGCGGGAAGCTATCCGTCAGCAAGAGCGAATCATACGACTCGCCATCTTGTTTGTCGAAGATAGGAAGAGGAAGATGACTTAATCTTGTCTTCTTCCTGTTCTTCTTCATCCTCATCTTTGTCAGGCTTCTTAGCTAGGACTAAAGCTGTTGATGTTAGGATTAGGAGCTTAGGGAAAATCTTGTATAAGTATTGATGTAATTTCCATTTCATAAATGTATTGTCTTGATATATTAATGAAAATTGTTTTTACTTCAAGATTTTGTCTCTGAGTTATTTTATCTTGTGTTGATAAATCCTGATTGATATTCTGATGACCATATAACTTTTGTTTTATATTAAGTTCTGATTCATTTTCAGCACTTATATATCTAATTTATCTTGGTCATTTTCATGTGATGTATTTTCAGAATTTCAATGATGCAGTGAAAAATAATTCAATCAGTGCTAACGGTTTAAATTTTGAATTAAAACTGTTTCTCTTGATAAATGGAACGGTTTTTCCTTGAAACTAGGCAACTGGGTAAGTAATGATTCCTGTTTTCTCGAGCCCAGTAACTGTCCGTTATTACTGCATGTCTGACAGGTGTCCAACGGTAACATTTTTGTTCAGAGTATAAGTACAACAGAGAGAAGATTTCTTTAATCTTTTATTTTCTTTATACTTTATCTCTCTCCTTACTTTTACTCTCCTTCTCTTCTTTCTCACGTTGGTTTTTCATACAGATATTATCTCAAACACCTAACAGGCATACTTGAATCTTATTTTTTTTTTCACATGGCACCAAAGGATTTAATCATTGATGGAGCAAAGTTTGTTCCAAACAACTATGCTGCAATTCTTGATCATGCTGAAGCTCCATCTGAATTGCACTTTATGCAAGATCTTCTTGCACATAGTGAGGTTGGGTACGCCTTAACTCAACCTGAATTATTTTCAAGTCAACAAGTTCTGAGGTTCTGGAGGACTGGAGTTTTTGATGATGGTGGTAAACATGGCACTCCCAGTATTATCTTCCAAGTGGGTGATTCATCCTTTGTAGTCACTCCTGGTACAGTACGCAGGGCTTTACATCTTCCAGAAGATTGTACTTTCTCAATTCCAGAGGACTCAGCCCTTCGGGAGTTAATGGCTGAATTGGGATATGAAAAGAGTCTGACGAAACTTGGACAGTTGAAACGGGCTAATATCAGAAGAGAATGGAGTTTCTTCTTTGATTACATCACCAAAACTTTTGGGAACAAATGTTTAAATTTTGATGCTATCCCAATTCTGAGTCAGCACATAGGGTATGCTATTATTCATCAAACTCATTTTGATTTTGCAACTGGAATAATTGGTTTTATTGGGGATAGGATGACAGAGGATCGAGATGTTGTTTATTTTGCTAGATTCTGTCAACTTATTTACACTTACTGTACTGATGAACCTCATTTAGTCAGCACTCAAACCCCACCTTTTAAGGTTGCAAAACGATACTTTAATGACCTGGTAAATGCTGATACTAAGAAAAAAATGGTTAGACCATTACAGATTCCTAAGTCTGTAAAACAGATCCTGGTAAATGCTGATCCTGATACTTATAGATCTATTTACTCTGATGTCCAACCAACTCCAAACACCCAAAATCCATCAACCTCAGTACCTACCTCTCATTCTACTCAACCTACCCTCAGAACTTATCTCAAATCCTATCTCTCCACTTCACAGACTGCTCAACCTTCTTCTTCAGCACCTACTGTGAAGCCTACATCCTCTAAGCCAAAGAGAACAAAGACTGTTCCTCAAACACCTCAAAAGAGGAGGAGAATTACTTTGAGAGATGAATCAGATTCTGAGGATCAGATTCCTTCTTCAGAACCTGTGGTAAATGAAGCTGAGAAAGCAACTTCTCAGAAGGATTCTGAAATTGGGGGTTCTAGGCTTCTCAAGAGGCTTAGACGAATGATAGTTCCTGAAACTCCCAAGGAATCCAAATCAACAAGGAAGTACAAGAAACAGAGGGCACAAAGGCCAGTTTTAGATGATGAGGAGGAAGCAGCTAAGGAAGGGGATCAGGAATCTCTGATCTCACAAGACAAGGAATTTGGTCCAGTCACTTCTTCTCCATCAACTCCATCTCAGGAAGCTGTATCTGACAAGGCTAACTCAACATTCTGTGTCTCTTGTTAATCCAGGCACAAGTGCTGAAATTGATATTCAGAACCTGGTTGTGCCTGAAATACTTTTCTTAGAAGCTCCAACAACAACTAATCCTTCCACAACACCTGTTACTGATGCTGTTCAAACTCCAGAGTTATCAACAACACCTTCTCTGCATCAAGATGCTGATGATCAGATTTTAGGTGAGCATCAGGATATGGCTGTTGATCAGAACTTAGTATCAGATCAGCAATTAGAGGATGCTGAAGCCTCCATTGCTACTCACACTGTTGTCTTATCAGAAGATACTGATTCTTTAAGTTCTGATGCTGCAAATGTTGGAGATACTGGTGAAGCTGCTCCAACTGTCGATGCTGATGAAGCAGGTCCTTCAGGACATACTCCTCCACCGACTCTTCCTAAGTCTGAACTGGTAAAGGAGTTTGTTATCAGGGATGCACCAGTGCCTTGGAGTGAAACTCCTGCAGGTCAGGAGTGGACTAAGGAATGGAACTCCGTTTCATGTGTTCCAAATGCTTTACATCTTGCTGAGCACTTGACTAAAGCTGATGAAATGTTAAATTCTGATGATTTTAAAACCTAGCTTAGAGTCACTGCATTGAGTACTAAACATCTACAAGGTCTTCATTCAACTACTCATGCAGAGCTACACAAGATTCAGGAGAACTTTATCAAACAGGAACAAGTTTGGAAAATTGATAAGAAAAAGTTCTTTCAACCTACCATTGACAGGATTGCTTATATTGAGAAAACTCAAGAGAAACAACAAGCTCAGATTGATCAAATTCTGACAAATCAAGCTTCTCAGCAATCGCAACTTACTGAAATCCAGACCTCAGTGGAACTACTTATCTCTCTTTTACTACCTGCTGATGCCAAAAAGGGGGAGAAGGTAATTAAGTCCAAATGCAAAACCAACAAGACACTGCAAGGAAAGGATGATGGAAAAGATGACCAAGGAAACTCTGGAATGGGTAGTGGTCATAGTCAAGGTAGAAGGTTTACATCAAGACAAGCTAGTCACAGAACAAGTTCTGATACTGGGAAAAGAATAAGTTCTGCTGCTGGTAAAAGGATAAGTTCTGATGAACTTCTAGATCTTGATGAGGAAATGTCAAGACAGTTATTTCTTCAAGAAAATCCAGGAATGGACTTGGAAAGTTTAAAGGAAGAAGAAGCCAGACTTAAATCAGAGAAAGTCACATCTAAATCTGAAGCTTCTGGTAAAAAGTCACTTCCAAAACTTAAAGGCATTGTGATCAAAGAAAGGACACAAACTGAAGTAACATTGGCTAGATCACAACCACAGATAGATCCAAGATCCAAGGGTAAAGAAAAGGTTGGTGAACCTATCAAGGGTTATGTACCTCCTGAGGAAGAAGAAATTACTGATGAAAAAGATGATCTTGCTCTGACTTCAAGAAAAGTTCTTAAAACAACCTCTGACATGGCTCAAGTTGTTCAGAGTCAAGAAATTGTAAGTTCTGATATTCAGAAGAAGCAAGTAACCTCTGACAGAGCTCAAGTTAACTTGATATCAGAAAATAGATCAAAGACACTCCTACCAGGATTCACTAAAGCAAAACAGACTCAATCTTTGAAGACTACTGCAAGTGGTTTTGAAGCAAGAGTAGTTACTGGAAAGGGAGCTAGAGGTAAAACTGGATTGGGAAGTGCTGATGAAAGAAGAGTACACAACACTACCAATGATCCAACTTCCTTGAGTGAACCAGGTATTGGAGCAACTCCTGAGAGATTGAATCAACTGGAATCTGTACAGATGGTTTACCATACCTACTTGAAAGAATACATCATGTTGTATTTCATGACAGATGGTAGGGTTTATCATATAAGACAAAATGCCATTCCTTTGAAGTATTTTGAAGAATTGGAACATGTACTTTTCTTACTTCAAGTGGATGACAGAATAACAGAGACTGCTGCAAACTACTTAAAAGAACAGATTCAGAAACAGAAAAGGCTTTATTCTGTTAAGTCTGACAGCATATATGTTCCAAAGTACAGAGATCACAATGGTGATATTGTTGATATGAAGCCTAATACTGCACAGATCAGAACGTATCTTGGTATTAAGGGACTTGAATTCAATTTTGAGTTTGACAAAGCTTATGTCATAAGACTAGATCAGGAGTTGAGAAAAGCAAAGATTAATGATCTCAGAGCTGCAATCTTTCAAACTGGTGAAGATACTGCAGAGCTTAAAGATGTTAAAAGGAGAATGATTGATGAACTAAGATATGCTGAGAAATGTTTTTGAAGAACTATCTCAGAACAACTCCTGACATCAGAGAGATCAGAAAATGAAGAAGCCAAGTCAAAGATCTACAACTGCTTAAATTCTGATATTTATACAGATTGAAGTTGTTATCAGAAGTTGAAATTGGTAAAAATTTTAAGGACTGTAAGTTGTAGTTATCTAGTCTATTTTTCATGCATTTGTACTTAATGTTTTTGACATCATCAAATATCTGTTAAACTTGTATATTTTGTTAATTTACAAGTTGGGGGAGATTGTTAGATATATTTGATAATGTCATGGCTAATATGTTTTATGTTTAGCTTTCAGAATCTTACGTGAACAGGATAAATCAGTACTTAACTGTTGATCAGTACTTATACTGGAAGTCAGGACTTAAGGATATCAGTACTTATATTATCAGGAGATAATCATCAGAAGATAGATATCAGAACTTAAGTGCTGAAGGACAATCAGATAAGGACAGTAGCTGATTAAAGGAAAGAAGATCGAGATAAACATAAGAAGAGATATGCATGAAGAAGGAATTCCGTGAAGAATGGAATACTTGGAAGAAAAGATATCTGATTGATATATTTTAGGAAGCAGAATTATATTCCATATCAATTAGCGATTATCTTGTAATTGTGTAGTATATAAACACAGACATAGGGTTTACACTAAAAGTGTTATCATTATTAAAAAAGATTATTCATTGTAACCCTTGCAGCTCTCGTGATATTTGTTCATCACTGAGAGGTAACAGTTCCATACTGTAACAGAGTTTATTGTTTCAATAAAGTTTGTTTTCTGTTACTTAAGTTCTTAAAGTTCGATTTGAGTGTACTATACACTGTATTCACCCCCTCTACAGTGTGTGTGTGTGACCTAACAGTATACCCTTCCATATGTCATAAAATATAACAAGATATGTTCTTTCAAAAAGGTATAGTAAATCATTTATACAGATTCAAGTCGATTCAATCTTTCAGGAGTTGCTCCAACACCTGATTCACTTAAGGAAGTTGGATCATTGGTAGTCTTATGTACTCTTCTTTCATCAGAACTACCTAATCCAGATTTATCTCTTGCTTCCTTTCCTGTAACAACTCTTGCTTCAAAACCACTTGTTGCAGTCTTCAAAGGTTGAGTCTGTTTAGCTTTGGTGAATCCTGGTAGGAGTATCTTTGAAGGTTTAACATGAGCAATATCAGAGGTTTCCTTTTCCTTATCTTCTGATATCAAGCCAACTTGAGCTATGTCAGAGGTTGCTTGCTTCATTGTCATATCAGAACTTACTATATCTTGACTCTGAACAACATGAGCCATGTTAGAGGTTGTTTGAAAAATCTTCTTTGAAATCAGAGTAAGATGAGCATCTTCATCATCATCAGTTATTTCTTCATCCATGACTGGCTTATAAACCTTTACAGGTTCATTAACTTTTTCTTTGCCCTTAATCCTTGGATCAATTTCCACTTGTGATTTGGCTTTGGTTGCCTCAGAATTTGTTCTTTCCTTTATCACAATACCCTTAGGCTTTGGAAATTTCTTTTCAACAACAGAAGCTTTAGATTTTATCTTGAAACCTTCTGCTTTGAGTCTAGCTTCTTCTTCCTTTAGACTCTCAAAGTCCATTCCTGGATTTTCTTTAAGAAATAACTCCTTTAAAATTTCTTCATCAAGTTTCAGATGTTCACCAGAACTTATCCTTTTACCACTATCAGAACTTATTCTTCTCCCAGTATCAGAACTTGTTCCTTGACTTGTAATTCTAGCTTTACTTGATAAAAATCCTTTGCCTTGACCTTGACCTCTACCCTTATCTGAGTTTCCCTGGTCATCATTTCTATCATCCTTTCCCTTCAGTGGTTCAGTAGATTTGCATTTGGACTTAATCACTTTCTCCCCCTTTTTGGCATCAGCAGGTAAAAGAAGAGAGACAAGCAATTCCACCGAGGATTGGATCTCATTGAGTTGAGTTTGCTGAGAAGCTTGATTCTTTAAAAGTTCATCAATCCAAGTTTGTTGCTTCTCCTGAGTTTTCTCAATGTTGGCAATTCTGTCGAAGGCTGGCTTGAAAAATCTGTTCTTTTCAAGTTTCACATTCATATCTTGCTGGATCAAGGTTTCTTGAATTTTGTTCACCTTGGCATGAGTTGTTGGGTGTTGACCTTGAAGGTGCCTAGTACTCAATGCAGTAACTCTCAGTTGTGCCTTGAAATCATCATTTATCAGCATTTCATCAGCTTTTGCCAGATGCTCAGCAAGAATCTTTTCAGAAGGAACAAAACTAACTGTGTTCCATTCCTTAGTCCACTCCTTTGCTCTAGGAGTTTCACTCCAAGGTACTGGTGCCTCCTTAACAAACTTCTTGATTAGTTCGGCTTTATTAACTGTTTGTTGAGGTGCATGTCCTGATGGACCAGTTGCATCAGCATTTAGATTGGTAGCAGCTTCACAAGTAGTTTCCTCATTGGTAGCATCAGAACTTGTAGATCCTGCAGGATCAGCATCCTTTGATAAAATAGCAGTATGTGAGGCTATAGAGGCTTCAACATCATCCTCTAAATTCTGATCTACAGCCAGGTTCTGATCAACATCCAAAATTGGTATTGTTGGTGGAGTGAGTTGAATTGGTGGAGCTTCCAAGTACAAAACCTCAGGCACAATCAAGTTATGAATATCAATTTCAGCACTTGTACCTGGTTCTTCAGTATGTACTGGATAAACTATAGGTGACATAGGAGGTGTAGGCACTTTGTCTTGAGCAGTTTCTTGTTGTGCAGAAGGAAGTGATTCAATAGCAATTGGTTCTGTTGAGATCAGAGATTACTGATCCCCTTCCTTAGCTGCTTCCACTACATCCTCTGAATCTGACTCAACTATGTCCCTGTGAGCTCTCTGTTTCTTTAATTTCTTCAAAGGTGGAGACACTGTAGGATCTTTATCATCAGAATTTAACTTTCTAAGCCTTTTGAGAGGCCTAGAACTCCCAGTTACAGTATCTTTCTGAGAAGAGATCTTCTCAGCTTCTACAACATCAGGTTCTGATATGGGAACCTGTTTCTCAGTTGTTTCCTCAAATCAACAGAATTTAATCAAAACATTCATCACAAAATAATATGAAAAATCGATGAAGTAAAGATTAATAAATTGTAATTACACATGCACAGTCACATAATTTGAGAAACAAAGAACAAATCTTGTAATGAAAGAAAATTTCATTGATATATAAGATGAGTACATTTCATGAAATTTATCAATTACATGCAAAAATTACAAGATTGTCCTATTCTACGATTCTTAACATCAACAGCCTTAGTCCTAGTTTAAGAAGACCTAATGACTACGTCTTCTGCTGCTGACGGTGAAGAAAAACAGATGGATGACAATTAATTATTCTTCCTACTTTCAACAAAGAGAACAGCAAGACGAATAATTTGCTCCTGCTGTTTAAGAATACGAAGATGAACTTCTCTTTGGAAAGACAACAGATCATTTTTAATATTTTTTGGAAGTTAAATCCAGATGACGAATGGAATGTTGTGAATAGGATATAAAGTCGGAATTCCATTTCGAAAGTCACAGTTTATTTGCCATAACAGTAATACCAACTAAAATGTGCCATTGTTTGAGAGAAATGAACATATATGGTTTTATTAATGAATAATCAGTCATTTAAATAGGCAATGGAATACTAAGGGACACGAGGAATGTGTAACAATTATAAGTAAAAATAATGACCCCTCGACTCCCTAGACTGATGTGTAATAATAACAGTCAGTAAAAGATCTAAAGCCAGAGTTAATGGGCACAGGATATAATAATAATTATTGTGCGCATGCAGTTTTTCAAGACATACACGCTAACCACTAACCCATAATGATTATGACTGTTTTATCTCACATAAACCAATATTCTATAAAAAATGATCGTTCAAGTAATGACAAAAAATAAACCAAGTAAATAAATACTACCACATCAGCATCAGAACTTGATTATTATCAGGATTTAAAAGTCATCAGAATATGGCTTCTTTACTCGAAAAGTGAATGTTTATTCCTGTAATTCTTCACACAAATACTGATATGGTTACATCAAAACTTAATCATCAGAACTTCCATCAGAACTTGTCCTCAGAATTTATGCAATCTGACACATAAACTGTTCATCTAAAACAACATTTATCACCACAATAATTTTTGTCATTCATATGGAGTGTAAGTGTGTGCATTAAGCTAAATATCATACAAAGAGTAAAGTCTGATTCACTTCAGTACATCTTAGAAATAAGGCATAACTAAGAACTTTGCTCAAAATCTGTCATTATTCTGAAGTCTACTATAGAATGAGTTCATGCATCAGTCCACCTCAACTGTTTTGTGCTCATTTTATGCATCTTTTGAAATTCCATTTTACAGTGGCTTCTCAGTGTAAGTGAGTCACAACTGCTTATCAGAATTTATGCTGCTATCAGAGTATTTCTCCAATAATCATAGAGTGTGAAAAGTCACCAAAATTTTTTTTATTTTGCTTTTCTAATGCATATTACTTAATACCAGCAATGCACTTGGGTCTTCCCTTCCACATTTTTACTCTAGATCTCAAAAGAGTACCTGCTATTTATTTCTTTTGTTTTCTTTTTCTTTTGATAAGTGAGGCTTATCAGCACTTAGTACATCCATCAGATTTACTAACATCAGAACTTAACAAATAAGAAGCACTATTCTAGTTTTTGACTTAGTAATAAGATACACAAAGTAAACTTAACTAAGCTCAATATCAGAATTTGCTTGTGTTAAAAGATTTCCACATAAACAATTACTTCATACATGGGATCTTTAGTATATTAAAGACTACTAGGTCAGCATCTAGCACAGTTATACTCATTGGATTTGAATAGTCACAGAAATATTCATTTCACTATCAGAGTTTAGAAATTCACATCAGACAACCATCAGCACTTAAGCAAATTTCAATTTAAGCACATAATACACAAAGATAGTAATATCTGTAAATACTGATCATAAAGTCTGATGTATCAGAACATAAACTAAGCAGATTTAGAGAAAGAACCTGAAACCATTCCAAGTTCATTTACCAGTCTTGTAAAAGTAACTTCATATAGTGGTTTTGTGAAGATATCTGCTAGTTGTTGATTTGTTGGAACAAAATGCAATTCCACTGTACCTTCATCCACATATTCCCTTATGAAGTGGTACCTAATGCTGATGTGCTTTGTTATTGAATGTTGAGCTAGATTACCTGTCATAGCAATAGTACTTTAATTATCACAGTAAATAGGGATTTTAGAAAATTCTAACCCATAATCCAGTAACTGATTCTTCATCCAAAGAATCTGTGCACAACAACTTCCTGCAGCAATGTATTCTGCTTCTGCAGTTGATGTGGAAATTGACTTTTATTTATTGCTAAACCAAAAAACCAATCTGCCTCCAAGAAATTGGTAGCATCCATATTCTTTGGTTCAGTCTGAGAAAGAAAAGAATGATAAAGACATTCATTTGATGTAGCTCTCTAGTTCTGACACCTGCATCAGGATTTCCAATAATTAAGTCAGGTGTATGTGCTTTAGTCCACTTCCTTACAGATGGAAGGTTATCTCTAGAACTGGATGCTCCCCCATGATCCATGCTGTCTCCATGAACATTTTCTGATGCTCCCCCTGAAATTATGCTCTCTGAGTTGGATCCTTCAGTTTTTGAGTTTCCAGATATATCAGAACTTGGCCCATTAGAACTTGACGAATCAGAACTTGAAGAGCCTGTTGTAGGTTCTGATGCTTCTTGAGATGTGGTTAGATCCTCAGTATGCTCCCCCTGCACAGGTGCATTTTCCTTTGGCGTAGTCACCACAGTTTCAATAACATCAGAGTTTAATCCATCAGAGTTTGCAGTATCAGGATTTAGACTGTTAGGATTTAGACTGTCAGGATTTACATAATCAGAATTTAAAACTTATTTTCAAATCTCAGTTGATCATGATCATTGAAATCTTCAAGACCAGTAATCTTCTTATCATCAAAAGAGATATTGATAGATTCCATGACAACCCTTGTTCTTAAATTGTAGACTCTGAAGGCTTTTGCGGAAAGTGGATATCCAACAAAAATTCCTTCATCAGCTTTTAGATCAAATTTGGATAGCTGTTCAGGATGAGTCTTAAGAACAAAACACTTGCATCCAAATACATGAAAATACTTCAGATTTGGCTTCTTTTCTTCACCATCTCATATGGTGTTTTTCCATACTTGTTGATAAGTGTTGCATTCTGAGTAAAACAAGCAGTCTGCACAGCTTCAGCCCAAAAGTAGGTTGATAACTTTGCTTCATCAAGCATAGTTCGTGCAACTTTAATAAGAGTTCTATTCTTTCTTTCAACAACTCCATTTTGCTGTGGAGTTCCAGGAGCAGAAAATTCTTGCTTTATTCCATGGTTTTTGCAGAACTCTTCCAAAATCAAATTCTTGAACTTAGTGCCATTATCACTCCTTATGATTTTCACAGAGTCTTTGACCAATTTATCCAGTTGTTTGACATGATCAATCAATATAGATGCAGTTTTACTTTTTGTGTGCAAGAAATACACCCATGTGTATCTGGTGAACTTATCCACTATGACCATACCATATTTCTTTTTTGCAATAGACATGACATTCACTGGACCAAATAGATCAACATGTAGTAGGTGATAAGGCTCAAGAATTGATGATTCAGTCTTGCTCTTGAAAGAAGATTTTCTTTGTTTTGCCTTCTGACATGAATCACAAAGGCCATCAGGAGCAAATACTGATTTTGGCAGTCCTCTCACAAGATCTTTCTTGACTAGTTCATTTATATTGTTAAAATTTAAATGAGAAAGTTTCTTGTGCCAATCCCAGCTTTCTTCAATTGATGCTCTACTCAACAGACAGATTGCAGAACCATCAGTACTTGTTGAAAGCTTGGCTTCATAAATGTTACCATGCCTATATCCTTTCAGACTTTGCCTGTAGATTTGCTTACAACTTCACAGTGTTCTTCAAAGAAATCCACATGATAACCTCTGTCACAGATTTGACTCACACTCAACAGATTGTGTTTAAGTCCTGAGACCAGAGCTACTTTTTCAATTATGATATTCCCAAGATTGATATTGCCATATCCCAGAGTTTTTCCCATGTTGCCATCTCCATAAGAAACACCTTCCTTTCCATTCTTATTTTTCCTAGGTGGCTTTACCTTGTTTACATTTTTAACCTCTTTCAGCTTATGCTTAAGCTGCTTCTTTGTCATTAAGCCTATGTTAACTTCAGTTGGCTTATCCTGTTTAGGTTTGTCAGAAGTTAATTTCTCCTTAACATCTGATTTCTCAATATCAGTCTTTGCAGTTACAAACTTAACAGGATTAACCTTTGGTTTTTGTTTAACAACTATAGGCTCATTTTCTACAGTTCCCTTACTATTCTTATCATCCCCATACCCTAAGCCCTCTTTCCAGTTTCCACTACTAAGAATATCATGAGTTGCTCTACCAGAGTTAGTCTAGGTCCTGATAATCTCTCTTACCTGCGGAGCTTGAGCATAAGGCCTATTGGGCGTTGAAGAAGTTGAACCTGGATCTAGATGCAGCTGGAAAGAAGCGAATGCTTCTGCTTAATGAACTTGATGAATTTCGACTCCAAGCGTACGAGAATAACAAAATGTACAAGGAAAAAGTGAAAAGGTGGCACGACAGGAAGCTACATCCTAAGTTATTCGTGTCGGGGTAACAAGTTCTTTTATTCAACTCTCGTCTCCGACTTTTTCCTAGGAAGTTGAAATCAAGGTGGTCTGGACCTTTTATTATCAAAATTGTGTTTCCATATGGAGCGGGGGAGATTTTTGAGAATGATCCGGACCAAGCATTCAAGGTTAATGGTCAGCATTTGAAGCACTACTATGGGGACACGGCAAACCGGGAAGTGGTTAGTGTCGTTTTATTGTCAACTTGAGTAAGGTACGCTACGTCAGGCTAATGATGAAAAAGAAGCGCTTCTTGGGAGGCAACCCATGATTTGTTGTTACAGGAACCCTTAGAAGTTAGTAACCTATCCAAAACCACAAAAAAATCAGAAAAACAGGGCAAGGAAAAAAAAATCCAGCAGACCCCTGAGCGCCCGCTCAGCTCTGCTGAGCAACCGCTCAGGGGCCGACTGGGAGAAATATTTTTAAGTCCAATAAAAATAAAAAAAAATTGAAAAAAAAAACCAAATACAGCCCGTTACCCACGACCTATTTCCCCATTATCCCATGTTTTTAACCCTCAAACCCACTCCTAATCAAATTTTACCCTAATCCCAACCCTGTATATACATACACCTATTCCATATACTCCCCATATACTTTCAAACCTTAAACTCTCTCCCAAACCCAAAAACACAAATCTTAAACACTTTTACTTAGTTTTGATGGCACCCAAGAGATCTAGGACTATCGATAGCAGCAACACTGTCCCTACTGCTGATTCTTCGAGGGGTACTGCTGCGAGGCCTCGTTTGAATGATAGGGCTGCTGAGGAGGAGTATACTAGGCTTTCGGGTATGCTGATTTTGAAGGAGAGGGGGTTCTTACCATCGGGGAGGGATGGTGAGTTGTTGCCTATGATTGCTGAGAAGGGTTGGATTGCTTTTTGTGAGTCTCCTGAAGCAGTTCCGATGAGCGTGGTTTGCGAGTTCTATGCGAATACGAAGGATGAAAAGAATGGGTATTCTGTGGCCCGGGGGATGACGGTGGATTATCACCTTGCGGCGATTCGCCGTGTGATTGGGCAGCGACAGAGGAAGCCCACGGAGGAGAATTGGAACGAGAAGACTGCTGAGGATTTTGACTTGGACTTGATTTGTGCTACTCTCTGTAGGCCGGGCACAGTTTGGACCTTCAAGACTGGGACTAACAAGTATCACCATTTTCCGGCGATTGCGATGAACAGGTATGCCCGTGCATGGAATGCTTTTATTTGCGCTAATATTTTGCCTACTTCACATGCACATGAGGTCACAGTTGAGAGAGCACAGTTGTTATGGGGAATTTTGAATGAGAAGTACTATGTGGACCTTGGTGAGTTCATCTACCAAGGAATTCTGAAGTTTTTGAGGGGATCTAAGCACATGAACATCCCTTATGCATCCACGATTACAAAGCTTTGCCGAGCAGTGGGAGTTCAGTGGCCGTCTCATGAGCAATTGCAGTTGTCGGCCGCTTCTAGTGACTCCGGGACTCTGCATGCGATGCAGGAGTGGACCGGTGGTGAGCCCGAGGAGCATAGGATGGGTTATCGTCTTCCAGGAGGGCGTCCAGCACGAGGTGCTACCATGGCGAGGCCAAGGCGAGATGAGGCTGGTTCTTCTAGAGCTCAGGAGGGTGCTGGGATGGCTGATGCCCAGTATAGAAGGCTGTCGAGGAGGATGGATGTTATGTACGAGACACAGAGCAGGTTTGCTCAGGAGCTCACCCGTGCACTTGGGACTGCTTTTCGAGGCCTTGGATGGCATCCAGTGGCCAGTTTTTGGTGAGGACTCTGCATATCCGCCTCCTAATACACCATCCTCTGAGGGTGATGATGATGATGATCTCTCTGAGTAGGTATACCCTGTGTTCTTTTCTACTACCTTCACTGGGGACAGTGAAGATTTTAAGTTTGGGGTGGTAGTTAAGGAATATTTTGTGTGCGTGTCATATAGTTGCATATTCATGATAGTTTAGTTCATACAATTGCATATTTTTTGCCATATAGTTTTTTTATAGCTTTATTTATCATGTAGCTCATGCATATTCCATCATCCCTTTTGTGCTGATTTACCAATTAATTTGTGATGTTGATGCGAGTGTAGTGATAGCATTAAAGTGATGTTGAGTCGTGTAGGTTGATATGCATGCTAGAAACACTTGTAATTTCACTAAGTCTTAGAGAATGCTTAAGGACTAGATTGTTGTTATGGTTTGATGGTTTTCGAGGTTCATCTATTGATTATGCTTAGAATTTATAATAGGTTCTTAGTAATAAAAGGCATGGAAAGAAAAATGGAGTGAAAAATGGAATTCGTTGCTAATTGTGGCTAGGCGTCAAATGGCTAGTAGCTGGCTCGTATTTTTATGCGAGTAGTCTAGGGTTGAGCAAGATGGAGCGAAACGCACTTGCTCAGAAATTTTGAAAGAAAAGAAAAAAAATAGAAAAAAAAGAAAAAAAATATAGAAAAAAGGAGTTAATGCATAATTGATCACGAGTGGGCTCTTTGGTATTCGAGTTATTAAGTTCTTAGGGGACTTTGTGCCTAGTGACCTAAGGCTTTTATAGTCTTGGATCCGCTAACCTAACGATCACTACATGGATGCCATCGCATAAGTCTTTTGTGGACCTCACTCATTGCACAGTCAAATAAGCATTTGTTGTTACAAATAAAAAACATGATTCCGTAATAAGCTCCAGAAATCTTGAAGTGTTATAAGTCATTTTGTGCCTAGAATTTTTATTCTTCGTATAATCATGCGATTGCCTTGAGGATAGTCGAGTTATGATAATTGATCTAGTTTCGAAGCATATCTGTTAAGCATCTGCACACACTACGTTTCTGGCTGTATGTTAGTTTGCATAATTTGATTGATCTTTATTCGCCTAATTGTATTTGTTGAGATGTCGTAAGTTGGTTGGTTTGGTCGTAGTAAGGGGGATCGCTGCATTTCATATAGATTGCATTCATGCATATTTTTGTTTTGTTTTTGAGTCTGTGACGCTTGAGGACAAACATCGATTTAAGTTTGGGGGTGTGATAAGTGGCATTTTATACCACTTAGATTGTCTTATAATAGCTTGAATTGGTGTCTTCAAATCAAGTATTTTGTGTATTTGATGCATTTTTCTAGTGTTTGTGCATTTCAGGGTATTAATTGCATTTCGGGAGAGAATTCATCAATAATAAGCCTTGGCATGTGTTTAGCATTGTAAGAGGGAAGATAGGAGTAGATTGCAGCGAAGAAACGGGAGAAAAATTGTGCAGATTCCAGAAGGGGTCTGAGCGCCCGCTCAGCTCTGCTGAGCGACCACTCAGGAAGCTGAGCGCCCGCTCAGGAATGCTGAGCGGCCTCGCAGGGACGGATTTACAGATTAATTATTTTAGACTCCTGATTCTGTTTAACTTCCAACTTCTGAGTTAACTGGGTTTTATGGGACTCCTGTATAAGTAGATTTCAGAGATGTTTCATAAATGTTGGATCGTAGTATTAATCGAAGAGCAAGGAGATAAGGAAGAAGACCGTTTTAGCACACCGCAACGAAGAGGAAGCATATTTTCTTGTGATTCTTTGTTTTGTTGTAACGTTGGATGCTAGTTCTCTTTACTTTGAACCTATTTACTCTTGTGACGTACTCTGGTTTAATATAAGTAGTTTTAGTTATTATTCTCGTGTGTTTTTATCATGTTTTCATATGAACCCATGATGACGATGAGTGCTATCATGGGCTAATCGTGATCATGGGGTCGTAACGAATTTACTATGTAATTCTTTAATTAGTTGTTTAATACCTTAGTGTGTGATGATTGTATGATATCTAGTATTGGTTGTGCGTATTCGTCTTATGTGCGTCGCGAACATATAAGATAGGGTATTAATCTCTTGTGAAGTGACGGTGGATCTTAAGATTTAGAACTTGCCATGCTAGCATAGGTTCATGTAAGAGTATGAATGATTAGTGGGTAACTCTAACCGTTTTATTCGCCCTGTGTAATCAAAAGGAATAACTTGTGCTTAAATCATGATATTGTCAATTTCTGTAGACATATAGGGACTCAACATAATTGATGCCTATTCAACTTCTATCTTAATTGTGGATGATTGGTAGAATGGTATTAGTACAATGAAAGTTGGCTTTTATCAGTTTCGTGTTATTCGATTAATATCATCACTGTTGCATGCTAAGGGTAATAACAATAGCTACTGAAGGAAGTGGTAATAAAGTTGTGATCTCATGAGTGTTTTAATATTGTTAAATCAAGTGTTAATTAAGTGTTTAATTCTAGTAGTTAATTGTAGTTAATAATTAGTTAATCAATTCTAAGTGTTATTGTTTTAACATTGAGAAGTAATCATACATTGGTGAGTGAGTTTAATTGAACATAATTAGTCTGAGTCTCTGTGGGAACGAACTAGAAAGTATTTTATATTACTTGCGAACGCGTATACTTGCGTGTGTTATTAGCGCGTATTTTCGCCCTAACAAGTTTTTGCTGTAAAAAAGAAATTCAAACAGACGGGCTCCAGGCTGATTTTTCTGATTTTGTTTTTGGGTTTTTGGATAGAGTACTAACTTCTAAAGGTTCCTATAGTCTCAAATCTTGGGTTGCCTCCCAAGAAGCGCTTCTTTTACGTCATTTACTTGACGTAGAGTAGTTCGATCAAGTTGACAATAAAGCGGTACTAACCACTTCTCGGTTTTCCGTGTCCCAATAATAGTGCTTCAATTTCTGACCATTAACCTTGAATGTTTGGTCCGGATCGTTCTAAAAAATCTCCACCGCTCCATGTGGAAATACAGTTTTGACGATAAATGGTCTAGACCACCTTGATTTCAACTTTCCAGGAAAAAGTCGGAGACGAGAGTTGAATAAAAGAACTTATTGCCCCGGCACGAATGTCTTAGGAGATAGCTTCCTGTCGTGCCACCTTTTTACTTTCTCCTTGTACATTTTGTTATTCTCGTACGCTTGCAGTCGAAATTCATCAAGTTCATTTAACTGAAACATTCGCTTCTTCCCAGCTACATCTAGATCAAGGTTTAACTTCTTCAATGCCCAATAAGCCTTATGCTCAAGCTTCGCAGGTAAATGACATCCCTTACCATAGACAAGTCGAAACGGGGACATCCCAAGTGGAGTCTTGTATGCTGTTTTATAAGCCCAAACAGCTTCATCGAGCTTCAAAGACCAATCTTTCCTTGACGGATAAACAACTTTCTCTAGAATGCGCTTGATCTCTATAAGACACTTCAGCTTGACCATTAGTTTGCGGATGATAGGCAGTAGCAATACAATGATTCACATTGTAGCGTTGCATCATAGAAGTGAACTTACGATTGCAGAAATGCGACCCCTAATCACTTATGATTACTCGTGGCATTCCAAACCTTGTGAATGTCTTCTTATGAAGAAAACTCAACACTACCTTTGCATCATTTGTCGGTAGAGCCTTGACTTCTACCCATTTCGAGACATAATCGACTGCCAGCAAGATGTAGTGATTATTGCAGGACAAGATAAATGGTCCCATGAAATTGATTCCCCAAACATCGAAGACCTCAACTTCAAGCATCACATTTAAAGGCATCTCATCCTTTCTAGTAAGATTGCTAACTCTTTGGCAATGATGACACCTTAAAATGAACTGATGTGCATCCTTAAACAACGTAGGCCAGAAAAAAACCTGCTTGCAGAATAAGAGCTGCTGTCTTCTTACCACCATAATGTCCACCATAAACTGTGGAATGGCAGTCTTGTAATATCCCTTCCGTCTCACAGAATGTGATACATCTCCTGATAATGTGGTCAGCTCCTTGTCTAAACAAATATGGTTCATCCCACATGTACCACTTCACCTCATGCAGAAACTTCTTCTTTTGAGCTGCATTCATATTAGGAGGCATTATATTGCTGACAAGATAGTTCACAATATCTGCGAACCATGGCTCTTCCTCCTGAACTGCGAACAACTGCTCATCCGGAAAAGATTCATTGATCAATGTCTTATCATGTGAAGTAGAATCAGGATTTTCCAGTCTAGAGAGATGGTCAGTTACTTGATTCTCAGTGCCTTTTTGATCCTTGATCTCTAACTCAAATTCTTGTTGTAAGAGCACCCAACGAATAAGTCTAGGCTTCGAATCCTTCTTTGAGACCAGATAGCAAATGACAGCGTGATCAGTGAATACTGTCACCTTTGTCCCAAGCCGATAAGATCGAAATTTTTCGAAACCAAAGACTATAGCCAAGAGCTCCTTCTCAGTAGTGGTGTAGTTCATTTGAGCTCTATTAAGTGTCTTACTAGCATAGTAGACCACATGAAAGATATTATTCTTGTGCTGCCCAAGAACTGCTCCCACTACATAATTACTTGCATCGCACATCATCTCAAAAGGTTCTGTCCAATCAGGTGCCATAATAACTGGTGCATTTATCAAACTCTTCTTGAGAGTCTCGAATGCTTCCAAGCATTCATCATCAAATTTGAAAGGCACATCTTTCTCGAGCAAGTTGCACAACGGCTTAGATATCTTAGAGAATTCCTTGATGAAACGCCGATAAAAACCCGCATGACCAAGAAAACTACGGATTCCTTTCACATAAATAGGTGGCGGAAGATTTTCAATGACTCCCACCTTGGTTTTATCCACCTCAAGGCCCTTGCTAGAGACTTTATGCCCAAGAATGATGCCTTGTTGCACCATGAAGTGACATTTTTCCCAATTGAGGACCAAATTAGTTTCCACACACCTTTTAAGCACCAAACGAAGATTATGCAAACATTCATCAAACGATTGTCCAAAGACAGAGAAGTCATCCATGAACACTTCGACATTATTTCCAATCATATATGAGAATATAGCCATCATGCATCTCTAAAAAGTGGCAGGTGCACCACATAAGCCGAAAGAAACTCTGCGAAAAGCAAACGTTCCAAATGGACAAGTGAAAGTAGTCTTTTCTTGATCTTTTGGTGCAATGCAAATCTGATTATAACCCGAATAACCATCTAGAAGACAATAATACTCATGACCTGCCAACCTGTCAAACATCTAATCAATAAATGGAAGAGGGAAGTGATCCTTCCTTGTGGCTTTGTTCAACTTTCTGTAGTCCATACATACCCTCAATCCTGTGACTGTTCGAGTGGGGATGAGCTCGTTCTTCTCATTTGCTACCACAGTAATACCTCCTTTCTTAGGTACACATTGCACTGGGCTCACCCAGGAACTGTCAAAAATATGATATATGATTCCTGCATCCAGCCACTTTAGAATTTCTTTCTTCACAACTTCTTTCATGATAGGATTAAGTCTTCGCTGTTGCTCAACAGTCGGCTTGCTATCTTCCTCGAGCAGAATTTTATGCATGCAATACGAAGGGCTGATCCCTTTTATATCTGCTATAGTCCACCCGATGGTCGATTTAAATTCTCTCAAGATTCTAAAGAGCTTGTCCTCATCACTACCTAAAAGGTCAGATGCAATAATAATAGGTAAAGTAGATGTATCACATAAAAAAGCATACCTCAGGTGTTCAGGCAATGGTTTAAACTCCAAAGTAGGTGCTTCCTCAATAGATGTTTTGAGCTTTCCCTCAGCATTCTTGAGGTCAGTAGTACCAAGAGATTCAAATGGCATGTCAAGCTTTCGCCTCCAAAGAGAAGCATTTAGATATCGTAGTTTCTCATTGCCTTCCTCATCTTCACTGTCAAATTCCCCCACTAAGGCTTTTTCTAAGGCATCAGACCTTAGCACATGATCAAGTTCTGAAGTTACCGAAAAATCAATCAAATCCACCTTGAAGCACTCCTCATCTTCTGTAAGGAATTTCATCGCATTGAATATATTGAATGTCACATCCTGATCTTTCACCCTCATAGTAAGTTCACCTTTTTGCACATCTATCAAGGTACGGCCTATAGCCAAGAAAGGTCTTCCTAAGATTATGGGAATCTTCTTATCTTCCTCGAAATCCAGAATGACAAAATCTGCAGGAAAGATGAGCTTATCCAACTTTACTAACACGTCCTCCACGATGCCTCGTGGGTATGTAATAGAACGATCAGCCAATTGTAGAGACATATAGGTGGGCTTTGGATTAGGCAAATTCAGCTGTTTGAAGATAGACAATGGCATCAGATTGATGCTTGCTCCCAAATCGCAAAGGCACTTGTCGAATGACAACTTTCCAATGGTGTAAGGAATGGTGAAGCTACCTGAATATTTAAGCTTTGGAGGTAATTTTTGTTGCAGCATAGCACTGCATTATTTCGTTAGAGCAACGGTATCAAGATCATCCAGTTTCACCTTCCTTGAAAGAATACCCTTCATGAATTTTGCATAGCTAGGCATTTGCTCCAGAGCCTCTGTAAAGGGTATGTTGATGTGAAGTTTCTTGGACACCTCCAGAAACTTACCAAATTGCTTATCCAGCTTTTGTTTTTGTAATCTCTTAGGAAAATGTGGTGGAGGATAGAGCTGTTTCTCCCCTGTATTACCCTCAGGCAGAGTGTGTTTAACAGTAGTCTTCCTTGGTTCCGCCTCCTTCTCCTTTTGCTTCTCTTCTTCATCTACAACTTCAGCTACTCCATCTTTTGATTTTTCAACATCAGCAACTTTTCCAGACCTTAAGGTAATAGCTTTGACTTGCTCTTTAGCTTCCTTCCTGCCTGGCACTTCAGTATCGCTAGGAAGTGTTCCAGGTTGACGATTGAGCACGAAATTGGCTATTTGACCGATTTGATTCTCCAAGGTCTTGATAGTCACAGCCTGACTCTTGCACAACAACTTTAGCTCCTCGAAATCAGCACTAGAAGGTGGAGCAGCACCTCCTTGTTGAGGATATGATTGGCTTTGAGCATATTGCTGAGGTTGCGGGAATCCAGGTGGATTAAACTGTTTACTTGCAGCTTGCTGATATGGTTGCTGAACAGTATTCCGAGTATTGCTCCAGCTGAAATTGGGATGATTTCTGTTATTAGGATGATATGTAGCTGACACAGGCAGCACAAAGCTCACATACCATAGCTATCTGATTGACTCCATAGTTGGCTAAAGAATCGACCTTCATAGACAGCGCTTGGAGCTGCGCTGCAATAGATGTAGCTACATCAACTTCCAGAATACCTGCTACTTTTCCAGGCATCATCCTTTGAGTTGGGTTTTGATGCTCATTTGCAGCCATAGTTTCAATAAGATTATAGGCCTCAGTATAGCTTTTGGCCTACAAGGCGCCTCCAGCCGCTGCATCGAGCATGGGCCGAGATTGGCCCCCCAAACCATTGTAGAACCCAGTGATCACCATCCAGTCAGGCATACCATGATGTGGACACTTTCTCAACATCTCCTTATAGCGCTCCCAAGCTTCACACATAGATTCTGTTGGTTGCTGCGCAAACTGAGTAAGAGCACTCCTCATAGCTGCAGTCTTGGCCATTGGATAGAACTTCACCAGAAACTTTTGCGCAAGATCTTCCCAAGTAGTGATGGACCCAACTGGTATAGAATATAGCCAGTCCTTAGCTTTATCCCTCAGAGAGAATGGGAAAAGCCTCAGCTTGATAGCCTCATCAATAACAACATTATATTTTAAAGTACTACAGATCTCGATAAAATTCCTGATATGCATGTTGGGATCTTTAGTCGCAGCACCTCCGAAAGAAACAGAATTCTGCACCATCTGAATAGTGCCCGGCTTGATTTCAAAAGTATTAGCCTGAATAGCCGGATGAATGATGCTTGACTGAATGTCATCAATTTTAGGCCGAGAAAAAGTCCATAAAAGCTGGATCTGCTGGAACTATACGATCACCCATGATTACCGGTTCTTTCTGCTCACTCTCTTTATCCGAATCTTCAAAATCTATGTTCTCCGGAATATCAAGAACTGAGTCTATCTCCTCAGCCGTATCTAGAGTCCTCTTGCGAGTGCGAGAAAGTGTTTGCATAAACGCTCGCTAGAGTACCTGAAATATAACCGGAAACAATAAATAACAAGTCTTAATCAATGAGTCCTAATGACCACTGATGGCAAGTACATAAAGTAAACAAATTAACACCGAGTCCCCGGCAACGGCGCTAAAAACTTGTTAGGCATAAAACACGCGCTAATAATTCACGAAAGTATACACGTTCACAAGTAATATAGAATGATTTCTAGTTCGTTCCCACAGAGACTCAGACTAATTATATTTAATTAACTCTTACTCACCAATGTATGATTACTTCTCAATGTCAAGACACTAACACTTAAGGTTGATTGACTAATTATTAACTACAATTAACTACAAGAATATAACACTTAAATTAACACTTGAATTAACAATATTAAACACACATGAGATCATAACTTCATTACTACTTCCGTCAATAGTTATTGTTATTACCCTTAGCATGTAAAGGTGATGATGTTAATTGAACAACACAAAACTGATAAAAGCCAACTTTCATTGTACAAATACCATTCTACCAAACATTCACAATTAAGACAGAAGTTGAATAGGCATCAATTATGTTGAGACCCTATATGTCTACAGAATTTGACAATATAACGATTTAAGCGCAAATGATTCATTATGATTACACAGGGCAAGTAAAACGGTTAGAGTTACCCACTAATCATGCATACAATACACGAACCTATGCTAGCATGGCAAGTTTTAAATCTCAAGATTCACTCTCGCTTCACAAGAGATTAACAGGCTATCTTATATATTCGCGACGCACATAAGACGAATAAGAACAACCTATGCTAGATATCATACAATCATCACAGACCAAGGTATTAAACAATTAACTAAAGAAATCCATAATAAATCCGCTACGACCCCATGATCACGATTAGCCCATGATAGAACTCATCGTCACCATGGGTTCATATGAAAACATGATAATAACACGAAAATGTAAACTAATAAAATACTTATTAAAACCAGAGTACGTCACAAGAGTATTAAGGTTCAAAGTAAAGAAAACTAGCATCCACTGTTATAATGAATAAAAAAATCACAAGATAACGTATGCTTCCTCTTCTTCGTTGCGGTGTGCTAAAACGGTCTTCTTAATCTTCTATCCTTGCTCCTTACTTGATTAATACTTGTAGCTTCTTGTTGTGAAATGTCTCTAAATATTACTTATATAGAAGTCTACAAGAATCAGCAGTCTCAGAAGCCCAATAGAACATGAATTAAAAATCCAGCATTAAAATTCTCGACCCCAGGCGGCCGTCCCAACTTTCCAAGCGGGCGCCTCAACTTCCAAGCGGCCGCCCCAGATCCCAGGAGGGCGCCTGACATGCTTCTGGAAAAATGACTGTTTTGCTCCTGATTTTGCTGATTTCTTCGCACAACTTCCCGTAACTGATTCCATGTACTTCCCTAGGCTTATTATGATGAATTCTTCCTATATACGCAAGTTATACCCTGAAATGCAAAAATACTAGAAAAACGCGTCAAATACACAAAATACTTGATTTCAAGACATCAATTTAAGCCAATATAAGACGTTCTAAGTGGTATAAAATGCCACTTATCAATAGACATACATGACATATGGAAGTTACTGATTTAGATGATTAATTAGTGGACCAAATTACATGTATTAATAGTTAATAATGTATGCCTTTTAAGGAGCGATAGTGTGTTACTACGCTTATAATTATGCATATACCATAAAACCGCTTTCATGAATAACAGACGACTAATACTTAGCAAAGACAACAATCCTAATAATACTAATTTAATTTAAGTATAAATCAAAATATATAATTTATTTCGGACTTATCATATTAAATTCAAATAATCAGAATTGATGTCTATCATTATTTGATTATGTCAGGATTTGACTAACCTTGTCAGGATATACCTTGTCAGGATCTAACTTGTCATGTCAGGATATTCCTGACCTCGTTAGGATCTGACTTGTTCTGTCAGGATTTGACTAGACATTACTTCTTATAGCTGATCATTCTAAGTTCATGTATGAGCTTAGAAAAGTTGCTTCAGGTAATGTCTTTGTTAAGATATCAACTACTTGTTGATCAGTTGGAACAAAATGAAACTCAATTATTCCTTCCATGACATGTTCTCTGATAAAATGATATCTAATACTGATGTGCTTGGTGAGAGAATGTTGAACTGGATTTCCTGTCATAGCTATAGCACTTTGATTGTCACTGTAAATATGAATTTTTTAATAGGACAATCCATAGTCTAAAAGTTGATTTCTCATCCAAAGAATCTGAGCACAATAACTTCCTGCAGTAATGTACTAAGCTTCAGCTGTAGAAGTTGAAATATATTTTTGTTTCTTGATTTTTCATGAAACAAGTCTTCCACCTAAATATTGACATCCACCTGATGTACTTTTTCTATCAATTTTACATCCTGCAAAATCAGAATATGGAAAACCAATCAGATTACAATCTTATTTTCTTTTCATACCACAATCCAAGGGATTGGGAACCCTTTAGATATCTCAAAATTCTTTTACAAGAATCAAATGAGGTTCTCTTGGCTTTGACTGTAATCTTGCACATAAACAAGTTGCATATATAATATATGTCCTTCTTGCAGTAAGATATAGTAAGGAAACAATCATACCTCTATAAACAGTTACACCAACCTCATTATCTTGATCAAGATCTAATTTTGTTGTTGTAGCCTTCAAAGTGGTCGTAGTTGTACTTTCTTGCATGTTAAACCTTGTCAGCAAATTTTTTATATATTTAGACTGATTGATAAAAATCACTTCATCAATCTGTTTAATTTGTAAACCCAGAAAGTAACTCATTTCTCCAATCATGCTCATTTGATACCTTGACTTAATAGATCATAAAATTTCTTGCATAATTTATTATTAGTAGGCCCAAATATTATGTCATCAATATAAATTATACCAAAAGTATATATTAACCCTTATTTATGTAAAATAAGGTTTTGTCAATTGCATCTCTTTTGAAATCACTTTCAATCAAGAATTGAGCAAGTGTTTGATACCAGGCTCTTGGTGTTTGCTTGAGTTCATACAATTTTTTGTCAAGTTTGTAAACATGATCAAGAAATTTTGGATCAATGAATCCTGGTGGTTGCTCAACATAGACTTCCTCTTTTTCTCCATTTAGAAAAGCACTTTTGACATCCATTTGAAAGACCTTGAATTTCATATGTGCTACATAAGCTAGAAAGATCCTGAGAGGTTCCAATCTTACAACAGGAGTAAATGTTTCATCATAATCAATTCCTTCTTGTTGAGAATATCCTTTGGTAAAAATCTTGCCTAGTTCCTGATTATTGTTCCATCAGAATCAATCTTGTTTCTGAAAACCCATTGTATGCCTACTATTGACCTGTTCTTTGGTCTAAGAACCAACTTCCAGACTTCATTTCTTTCAAACTCATTAAATTCTTCTTGCATGGCAGCAATCCAATCAGCATCTTTAAGTTCAACTTTAACTTTCTTAGGCTCCTTCTCAGAAAGAAAATTATGATAGAAACATTCATGTTCAGTTGCACTTCTAGTTTGAACACCAACGTCAGGATTTCCAATATTAAGATTAGGAGTGTGGTCTTTTATCCATTTGACTGCTCTTAGAAGTTGAGTTCTACCATTTGATGCTCCCCCTAAATTGGATGTATCATTTAAGTCATTTTCATGTGAATCTCCCCTTAAGTATTTGCTCTCAGTTCCTAACCGTGTAGAGCTTCCATTTGTGGTTTGATCATTAAATGACTCATTTTGATCAGCTGAATTATCTCCTCCTAATGAGTTATTATTTGAAGAATCGGTGTGATTTAAAAAATTTCCAGTAGAGTTACTTATTTCTTCATATGTAGTATCAGGATCTGAGTCACTAGAGTTTTGACTATTTGAGTGTTGCTGTTGCTCCCGCTCAATAATTATATTTTAAACAACAAATTCCATATCAGGATCATTGTCAGGATTTGACTTTGCATCAGTATTTTCTTGATCGTCAAGATTTGAGTCAAAACCTGATTTTAATTTTTCATTTGCAAAAATCAATTATTCATGTGGATTTTTTTCAAAACCAGGAATCTTTTTGTCATCAAACGACACATTAATAGATTCAACAATTATTTTAGTTCTTAGATTAAAAACTTTGTAAGCTTTAGATAATGGATATCCAACAAAGATGCCTTCATCAGCTTTGCTTTCAACTTTTCCAAGTTGCTCATGATGTGTTCTTAGTACAAAACGTTTGCATCTAAAGATATGGAGATGCCCCACACTAGGTTTCTTCTCCTTGACCATTTAATAAGGAGTCAGTCCATGCATATTTATAAGAGTAAGGTTCTGAGTGTAGAAAACAGTATTGACATCTTCAGCCCAAAAGTATGTTGGCAAATTTGCTTCGGCAAACATTGTCCTTCCAGCCTCAATTAGAGTTCTGTTCTTTCTTTCCACAACCCCATTCTGTTGAGGAGTACCTGGAGCCGATAATTATTGAGAGATTCCTTTGTACTAGCATAATTCATCCATCTTAGAATTTCTGAATTATGTGCCATTGTCACTCATGAGTATTTGCACTTTGTTCTTTGATCCATTTTCAATCAGCCTTATATGATCTAGAAAAATGTCTGAAGTTTCATCTTTCCTGTACAAGAAATATATCCAAGTAAATCAGGTAAATTCATAAAAACTAACTAAGGTGTACTTTTTATTTTTAATGGACATAATGTTTATATGACCAAAAAGATGTAGATGAAATATTTGATATGGCTTCTTGATGGATGATTCTATCTTGCTTTTGAATGAAGTCCTTTTTTGCTTTGCTTGTTGACAGGAATCACAAATTCCATCAGGATAGAAATACATATGTGGTAAACCTTTTACCAAATCTTTTTTAACCAACTCATTAAGATTGTTAAAGTTGAGATGAGAAAGCTTCTTGTGCCAGTTCTAACTTTCATCTACTGATGCTTTGATGATAAGGTAGGTTGCAGAATAATCATCATTTGCATAAAAGTTTGGCTTCATAAATGTTAGCATGTTTGTATCCAATTAATACAACTTTCTTAGATACTTTATAAACTACTTGACAATAAGTATCATAAATTAAAACATGATATTCTCTGTCAGTAATTTGACTAATGCTCAATAAATTGTGCTTCAATCCTTGAACCAGAGCTACATCTTGAATGATGACATTTCAAATAATGATATTGCCATATACCAAAGTTTTTCCTACATTACCATCACCATAGGAGACCACTAGGCCAACCTTCTTCTTATTTTATGATAAGAGGGTCTTATTTCCAATCATGTGTGCAGAACATCCATTGTCCAATATTAACATATTTTTTGGTGCCCTGCAATCAGAATTAGGAAATCAGTTAGCATTTTTTAGAACCCACACTTGTTGGGTTCGTTTTGACATCTTATGTAATTTTGCAACATTAGTCTTCCTAACATAATTTGGATCATCAGGATTTGCTCCATCAGGAGTTGCTCCATCAAGATTTGATCCATCAGGATTTGTCTTGTCAGTTTTTACTCTATAAGATACGTGCTTACTCAATTTAGTAGTGCTAACAGAATTTGCCGTTTTATTAAACTTGGGTAAAGGATCATAATAGTTGTGATATAGACTATGATTTTCCAGTTATCTCACTTATTTTCTTTTTCAGTTGTCCCTTAGATAAAAGACTTATATTTTTACCTTTCATATCAATTTCTTTCACCTCAACTTTCCTCTTGTCAAGATTTCTAGAAGTAGATTATTTTTCATAAACTGACTTAGGTTCATTTTCAAAAATGCTAACAAATTTAACATGAGTGGTGTTAGTGATATATTTATCAAGATTTTTATTATTATTTTCATTATATCCTAAACACTCTTTCCAATTCTTGTCAGTTATCAAACTAGGAACTTTTTACCTGAACTAATCTATATTTTAAATATTTTCCTTTCCTTTTCCATAACTTCCTTTAACATGAAATATTTAATATTTATCTGAGTTTAATTACACTTAGCCTTGTCACAAGCAGCTTCAATTTCATGCATATAGATTAACTTAGCTTCTACATGATCATTTTTCTTTTTCAGTTCAGTATTCTAAAAAATAAGCCTATCATGTTCAAGAGATTTATTTATGAAATTTACATGCAATAATTTCAAAAAAGTTTTAAGCTCAGAATGTTATTAGTATTCATAGAAAAAACAGTCATTGATACCTTATCAGCATCATAGATGTCATCGTCGTGGTTTGTCATTAGTGCATAGCATTCACCATCACTGTTAGATCCTGATGAGTCCATCTAGTCCTTTCTTGAGGTAATGAGTACCTTTTCACTTCCTTTTGGGCATTCAGTAGCAAAAGTCCTATTTCATTGCAGTTGTAACATTTCACTTTTGTGTTGTCAAACTGTATTCTCTTTGAATCATGATTTTCTTTCTTCTTGAACTTGCCTTTGTCACCACGAGAAAACTTGTTAAAATCTCCACTTCTCTGTGATTTTCTAGAATCTCATTCTCTTAAACCCTTTGATCAACATTGCAGCCATCTGAATTACTTGATGATCATCCAGCTCTATCTCAGAATCCTCATCAGTATCAGGATCTGATGAGTCATTAGAATCTGCTATTACAACAACATTTCTTCTTCTTAAGTTCTCACTAGTCTTTTCCTTAGATTTGTGAGTTTCAGCATTCAGTGCAACATATATAATGACTCGGACTTTTCAAAATTAATTTCCCTAAAAAGAAAAGAATAAAAATTTAATAATTTATTCCAGCTTATATAGTTTTGAAAATTTTATATTTAAATTCAGGGTTATTGTGTTGTCGATGTGTAATTTCCTTTCTAAACTAAATTTCATATATTGTTCTAAAATCTAGATTTATTGATTATATGAGTATAATTGTTATATGATTAAGTGGTACATGTGGGTTTGATCGTGTGATTAGTGAGGATAATTTATGAATATCATATGAATTTTTTATAAATTTATGTGTGAATGATTTTCCGTAAGTATTGTTCATAAGCGTTCGGAATGTGAGTTTTAATTTTGATATTCTTAGAATAAGTCATATATTATTTAGGGATTTTTTAGGTTATTTATTGGTTGTTATATGATTTTGTAAATGATTTACGAATTTATTGATAATTTTTCTAATTAATTATTAATTATTTGTGATTATTCGAAATCCCGCAACTTCAACGGTTTAGGAAATCTACAAACCGAAACATTTCTGAAAAATGATTTATAGACTAATTTGGTAATTCTGAGCACTTTTTGTATTTTGACTTTTTTAATACGGAGTACGGATTTATCTGCAAAGTTTCTGGGTCAGTTTTACGGGTATTAAAATATTATTTTATTGTCTCGATATACGTGCAACCTATATATTTTCGTTATCCAAGATATTTTTTTAAAGTATTAGTTTTTATTAAAGTATGTGCATCTGGGGGTTCGAAACCCCAACCCCTTATTAAATTGTCCAGTTTTAACGTTTATCTAAAAAACGGGGACCGTTTGGATCAGTTTTTATTTATTCTTATCTATTAAGTATTGAATTTTTATATCCGGCAAGATCCAACGACGTCCTAATTTCTCGTAAATACAAATAGCCTTCACCATACTTTATTTTATACAGATAAATATAATTATACAGTAAATTTTCGTAATTATCCAGAAAAACCGATAAGTGTTCATCGTGTTCTTCGTAATCAAACCAAGATTCGAAGGTGTTAGGAAAGTCAGATTTCAACGCTCTACGAGTCGAATCGAAGCTCTCAAGATATACTAAATAACCATATCAATCAAATCACTGTAAATATCATAAGTTATGTTTTGAAAATTATACAAAAAATTCGAATTAAATAGGGTTTAATTAGGGTTTATGTTCTTCAATTTGTGCAAAGATCAAACAATAATTTTGAGGTGACCTGGCAAGCAAAGGGGGTCGTATTTGTAACCGAATTGAATCTCATGAATAGCTCTATCATATTATGGTCTCAAATCATACCTCAGGTTGGTACTTTTTCAATTTTGTTTTTAGGGTTTATGTTCAAAATTGGGGGCTTTTGTTATTGGGGTTATTGATTAATTTTGATGTTTAAATAAGCTTTCCCATGTGTTTTAGAATCGATTCGTATATTTATATGTATCAAACGATTTCTAGAAGTACTAAGTCGAGTTCTTGAAAATTTTAATTTTTTATTTTTCAATTTTCTGGATTGATCTTGACATGGTTGATAGTTTTGATGATTCATTTAAATTGTGGGTATTACACGCTTTATTTTCGTGCATAGAACTTTAGTTTTGGTTTAGAATTGACTGGAATCGGGTTTTCACCAGAAAAGGTTCGTGTTTCACCGGTTTTAATGGTTATTTGGCCGGATTTTATGATTGAATAATTGATTGTGTTTCTTTTTGGTTTGACTGAGTTCCTCGTAACAATTTAATCGGGTATAGGCCAAAAACAGGAGAAAACAAAGCTGGTTTGAGGGAGTACATAAGCTGCTGGACACGGAAAAAGGCGACCAGAAGTGTCATCGATTTTTGAGCAAACCCAGATTCCGGTGATCTTCATCAGGTCCCCGTCCGTTCAGCTACCAAGCTCCAGCCACCGTTTGAACCATTTTCTGGTCATGTCATTCCTAAATTCCTGTTTTTGGGTTATTTTCTTATAATTAATCAAAAAAATCTATTTTTAATTCCAAAATTCAATTTTAATTCAAAATTCAATTTTGTTATTATTTTAAAATAATTAACTAAGTTGTTTAATTCTAGAAAAAAAATTTAGTTATTATTTTCAAAAATCATAAGTTGATATAATAATTTATAATTATTTATGATTTAGTTAATTGATTAATTCATTTAATCAATTAATTTTTTTTATAAATATTTAAATAAAGTGTAATTGAGCCAAATAATATTCTAAAAAAATTATTATTTTGAGATTTTAAAATTATATAAAGGTATTGAATATTCAATTAATATTATTATTAATTGAAATATTTGTATTTTATTCATAATAATTAAAATTTTCATCCGTTTAATACGGAACGAACGCGTCTAGACTCAAAAAAATATTCTGCTTCTATTAAAAAATACTTTTGAGGCGTAAAATCTTTCGTTTCGAAAGGTCTCTTGATTTTGTATACGTTTCTGAGTCGTGTAACTATCAAAAAGTTGTATTTTGACTCGATTTTAGTTTAAAACACACCGAGTCAGATGTTTTAAAGGTCTGAGTTAAGTGGTACATGAATTATGTGTTCATGTGTAGGCCTGTCAATGAATCGGGTTTGGATTGGATCAGCCTAAATCCATATCCATATCCATTTATTTTTTCGGATTCGGATTCGGATCGGATCGGCTCCGGATTTTTTATAGGCCGATCCATATCCGGATCCGTTCGGATCACGGATTTTGGATCGGATATCCGCTCCATTTATTTTTTAACTTAACTTATTACAAAATTTATTTAAAATTTACAATTCCAAAAAATATTAAAATACAAGTAAAATTCAATGAAATTCAAAAATAAATTATAAACTAAAATTCTCTTTTTGAATTAAAACATACCGAGTTGTACAATATTTTAATGCTAACTATGAAAAAATTGATGTTGCGAAATGGAAGTGTTATATGAATTGAGACTTTAGGTTATGCGGCTCTAAAAGGTAAAAGAATTAGGGTTATAGAAATGAGGTTATAGAAATGGACTGTACGCTTGAGACCGAACCGAACGAAATATAGATAATGGAACTTGACTCGAGGATAATACGTTTAAAATTAGAATTATTAAAAAATATTATATATATATATATGTGTATAACCAGATCGGGTTATTAACGGATCGGATCGGCCTAAATCCATATTCGCTCCATATATAATCGGATATTTCTTATCGGATCGGATCCCGGATCGAATTTTTAATAGGTCGATCCATATCCGCTAAAATGGCCTCGGATCGGATCGGGTCGGATCGGATTTTCGCTCCATTGACAGGCCTATTCATGTGCGTACGTTAGTCAAGAGTCTTGTGTTTGATTGTCGTAATTATGTGTAATTCTTGTTCTAAGAATATGATAAATGCTATGAATAAGATGATACTGTGTTTTGATGGGCGTTGAACAAGTATATATTGAGTTATGAAGTCAGATTAAGTGGATTGATTGTTTATTGAAATAGAATAACAAGCGGATAGTCCAATAATTAGACGAGATAATGTAATATTTTCGATATGATTTGTACAAGCGTTGATTTATAGAATAGTGTGTTTAAAATTATTTGACTGTAAGATAGAGTCAAATCGTGATTATGTGTTAAATGATAATTGGTAAGTCAGAAAGGATATATAGGTTAACTAGTGAATATGTGTTAAGTGTTTAACAATATACGTGATAGGTATACGCGAAGGGTTATAGATACGGGGTTTGATACTTATAAGTTTAAATTGATAGACTGTTTAGTGATTATAGTATTGTCCTATTCTTGTAAAGGATTTGGATGAGACATGCAATATCGAAGACGTACAGAAGGTCAAATGGTGTCGCAAAGCGAATATGGAATAAGTCGAGAAATCAATGATGTGCTAGAGAGTATAATTATAGGTTATCTGTGAGTTATGATATGCATAGATAGAGTAGTATGAAGTATGAGACTGAGCTTTGAAATGGAAACGAATTTAAGGAAAGTTTCCTAAATTCCTTTCTTGTATATGTTGCATAGATTTTGATGTTTCTTTCAAGATTATGGTAATGCTATTCCCTAACAATACAACAAGAATTACAGAAGGGGGGATTGAATGTAATTTTGGCTTCTTTTGGGATTTATGAAAAATGTTTCTAACTCAATTTATATCTAACTGTTTGATTTGTAAAGTGCGGAATTCATAGTTAAGTTAATCAAACATAAAGTAATAAAAACTTAGGTCTTTAAAACTTTCTGGTATATTTGAATGCATCCACCATATATATAAATATATTAAGAGAACCCTGTGAAGCTTGAATAGCTCATAGCTGCTTTACAAGTGAACAAACAAACTACAGAGAAATTCTACAGAATACAACTTGCAAATGTTTCTCTGCTAAAAATGTGTTTTCTTAGTTTTTTTTTGTTTTTTTTTGTTGTTCTACTTGCTACACTTGGTTTATATATCATCAAGTTTACATGGTAATAAGACAAGATAATAAAACAAAACCTATTAAGTCTAACTCCATGCTGCTTCACTACTCTATTCCAGCATCTTTGAATATCTTCATAATAGCATGAAAATGGCAATGCTTCTTTATTCTCAAAACCCTGCTAAACAGGCTACCACATTCCTTTTGCAAACACTTGACGCATGTGACTGTGTTGTCACTGTCAACAGATATTTGAATTGATCATCCGTCGGGTTCAGGCTTATTATCCATCGGGTAGCCTTGTTGATCATCCGTCGGGTAGCTTTGTTAATCATCCGTCGGGTAGCCATTTATCACTTGACTCCATTTCATTTGTGCAGAATTACAAGACATCTTATATTTATATTTAATCAACCTATGCTGCACATCTACTAGCAGTCTACATGATTCATAAGCTACTACAGAAGCTATACAAAGTTGTTTACAGAAATATGCTACAGTACTTATTGTTACATAAACTGCTCACCTGGTGGATATCAATTAGTCATCCGTCGGGACTATATAGAATCATCCGCCGGAACTATAATTGATCATCCGTCGGGTGCTACAAAATTCACTAAGTTAGATCTACTAAGGTGTTTTGTTTAGCTTATCATCAAGTACACAACATATTCCTAACAATTTCCCCCAATTTATGTCTACTGGAATTGTAGCCATAAATTTTGAGAAACTTGATGATAACAAAACATCCTAAAGATACAGATTGAAAAATAGTAGATAAAACTGATAAGTGCTACAAATTGCTGAAAGTTGAACAATGCAAAGTACACAAAGAAATTGCTCACAATTGTTATCAAGATGCTCCTCTAGTCTGAGCAGATAGATCTATTTCCTTGATTGTATGCATTTCTTCCCAAGCATTTTATAGTTTTCTTCAATTTGATTCTGAAGTTGTCTGTGAAATTCAAGTTTATCAGCTTCTGAGAGATTTAGCATTTCCTGCATTTCCAAAAGAGTCTCATTGCTAGAGATACTCAATTGGTCCTCCAATCTAAAGAATCTTCTAACACCTTTGTCATCCATGAATTCCATCAGCCAATAGGGCCTTAGATGCACTCTTTTTCCTATAAAGGGAATATATAGAGTTTTTGGAAGTGCATCTTTGGCTCTAATACTCCTTAGTTCCTCAATCCTCTTTAAAACTATTCTTCTTGCAGTCACATTGTATCCAAAGTTCTTTTTAAAGGATGAATAGACTTTAATTAGAACAGATTGGCTTTAAATACCATGTTATCTCTTTCCCTCCCTTATTTTTAAATACCAGTCTTTTAGGAAGGTGTCTGTAAACATCAATTCCTCTTACTTCTTCCAGTTCATCCAAGTAGAGATTCAAGTCTGAAAATTCCTTGATATTACAAATATACATGAGATCTCTCTTGTTGACTGTGGGTTGGGATTTGGTTAGAGCTTTGGATCTGAGAGATACAGGATTCACTTTCTTGCTAGCTCTAGTCTTTGTCTTCTTTGTCTTGAAAATGGATAAATTTAGCTGAGGAATTGGTAAACTATCCCAGTCTACTGGCTCATCCTTAAGAACAATTGGTTCACCATGAATATTTCTTGTTGGATCAATCACTTTAAATTCTTCAAATACCATTGAGGGTTTTGATGTCTGAGTTGTAGTTGTAGACTTTTTGGGAAATTGGTATTCTAATTCCTCATCATTAAAGTTCACTTTCCTCTTGGAATGGAGCTTGTATCTAAATCTTCTTTTTTGTTGTGATTCTTCTTGCATTTTCAGATCCTCAGGTTCAGTAATTACAGTTGGTTGTACAGGAAGTTCTGTTGTGGTTTTTACAGCTTGAAGCTTGGCCAAGATATCAGCTTGTTCTTTCTTTTGCTTTTGCTTCTTAGCATCCAAAGCAGCTTACTTCTTTTCTAGCCTGATTCTTTCTTTCTCTTCCTTTTTAGCTTCCACAAACAATGGGTGTCCAACCATCACACAAATCTCCTTACCATTTCTGTAAATTTTAGCAATTCTCCTTTTAAGCACTGAATCAGTTGGATCCTTGTAGAATGCAATAGACCTAGCCAACAGTTTCTTCTCATCTGGCCTAGGTGTTTCAAACACTGTATCCATAGGATTCTTGTCTGAAAACTTAGGATAGTTCCTTTTGGCCTTCATAATGAGATCTTTCTTTGGAGATTTGATGCAGGAAGTTTGACCCCTTTCTAGATAGTTTATACTTATATAATTCACAGAGATTTTCATGACTTTAGAGTGATGATTGAAGACTTTGTCTGGTTTCTGAATTGGCCCAAACTTTTGTTGAATATCTGCATCTATTTTTCTCCATTTTTCTCTTATTTCCTTCTCTAGAGCTATAACATCAGGCATCTTAGAATTTGATTTTGAATCAAGCTTTTCAGCTACTAGATGGATTTGATCAATGCTATCCAATACTGGTGGCTTTGTGAAAGCAATTGTTGGCACAATTACTTTGCTGACTTGTATGTTTAGCACTTTTTGCTCCTCCTCACTTCTTGATTCCCCTTGACTGAATAAGACAATTGAGCTTGCTTTCTCCCCCTTAGGAGAGGTTTCTTTCTCCCCCTTTTTGTTATCAGCAAGTTGAGTAGAAGAAGGGGTTTGTGCTGCCACTAACCTTTGAAGCAAGTCTGTTTGTTGTGCCTGATGTAGATGTATAGCTGTTAGAGAGGCTTCCATTGCTGTCATTCCGGTATCCAAGGAATCTATCTTTATGGCATGATCAGAATTTTTCCTGAGTTGTCTCTTAATGTCAAGAATTGTAGCTTCTGGAAGTTTAGAATCCAACCTTTCAGAAATGTCCCTTTTCATTTGATCAATTTCACCTTTGATAGAAGTGACATCCTGAGTATGTTGAAAACCTTGGATTTATTGTAATTGAAGAGAAGTAAGGTGTGCTTGTAGGAACTTCTTTGTGCTGGCATTTGTTGTGGATTAAAGTACAGAGTATGTCTGACTTATAAGTTGAATCAGGGTAGTCTTGAAATAGTGTTCATCACACTGCTTTGAACCTATAACAGCTTGAGGATGCTGAGATAGTCTCTCAATGTCTGCATCATTGGCATTCATTGACTCACTAGCAATGATATCCAGGCTTATCCCTCCTGTACCTGTATTTCTTTCATTTTCTCTCTCTCTTTTTGCATCAAGGGCTCCCCTTGGCTCCCCACCCTCACACCCTCACCTTCACCATCTAAGGTGGAACTCCTCTCACTCACTTTTTCTAATCCAGAAGAAATGGACTGCATTTGATCACTCTTTTTCTCTCCTTTTTCCTGGGAGCAACCCAGACTCTCACTCAATCCACTCCCTTCCCTCAGTCCTAAGAGTGATTGCACTACTACTAAGTCCTCTTCACTTGTAAGAATTGATGAAATTTGAAGCTGTACAAAGATACTTGACGGATGAGGAATATCCATCGGGTTAGCAGTTTGACTATCCGACGGATGACTGCTGTTAAGCTTATCCGTCGGGATACAATCACTACTCGACAGATGATAAATATCCATCGGGATAGAAGAAATAATTGAGTTTGGAGTGGAGACTATTATAGACTCTGTGCAGATTGATGAAAATTTTGGCACAAATATCTCAACAGTCTCAGAAAGCAAAGGTAAATGAGCCAACAAATCATCTAAAAGATGATGCTCACTTACTTGGATTTTTGGCTTCTCCAAGAGAGTTAAAGATGGAGAATTTGGAAGTGATGTATTGATCATGTCAACATCCAGTGAGTGTGTGGGAGAATTTGGTGTATCAGGTGCTTCAATTATGAGAGATTTTGGCTGTGACTCCACATTTATTGTGTAATATCCGGGATATATCGTGTAATTATTTTGCTATTAAATAATTATTATATGTGTTAAGTATCTATTCTGTGAATTAATTGTTAAGTGTTATATGTATTTGGATATTCAAAAATAATATTAATTGAGTATTTTAATTTTTATATGTCCAAAATAAAATATAGATAATTGTCATATCTTCCTAATTATTTTTATGATGATTTATGAATTTATAAGAATCGTATGAAATTTACAAAATCTTTTTTCGGGTATTTAAAATCTATTTTATAAAAACGGGAACCTACCGACGTCATCCGTTGTTACATTTTTGGAACCCGAAACTCTTCCGAGAACTCCTTCCTAACCTAATTGTAATATTCCGAGCATTTTCCATGTTTTGATTTTTTCGATCCGGCGTACGGTTTGTCCTGCGCGGGTCCCGGCGCAACATTTTCGATACAATATTCATTTCGGTAAATCAATAAAACTCGTATTTTCGATAAACGAGAGTTTTTTATTAAAATATCACAATTATCACTTCGTAATACGTGTAACCAGGCGCTGAGACCAAGACCGCAGTATAAATTGTACTGATTTGGATAATTATCCCGAAAACCGATACCGTTTGGATCGGTTTTTATAAATAAACGTACTGTTTTATATCCGGAATGATCCAACGTGATACTAATTTTCCGTAAATATAAATAGCCTTTTACCGTATTTTATTTCGTATCAAAATCATTTGCAGACAGATAACTATATAATTTTTCAGAGAAAAACCCTAATTTCATAAACAGTTCTAAGAATCAAACAACAAAACGTAGGCGTTACCGATCTCTATTTTCAAAGCTTGAGTAACCAAAACGAAGGATTTGAAGTGTTTTACCAGATTCTGAGCTTCGTTTTACTGCAGAAATCTAGGTTTATTTTCTATATTTTTATTTATTTTCGAATTTATTTTATTAAAAATATGAATTTTTGTTCGGATGATTGTTTGTATGATTTGATGATTGCATGTTGTAGAGCTTGTTTTCCTGATGATTTTGATATATTATACGTCTGATTTGGAGTTCAATAACATGGCCAAAATTGAGTTTGATTTTCGAATTTTAAAATTAGGGTTTATAACCCGTATGAATGTTCTTAATTGAAATTTGGGGGTTTCTTATTCTGGAATAGATAGATGTTGTGGTATAGTGGATTGTGTTCTCTGTGAAATTTGCAATCCAGTCGTATAAGTTTCATGAATCAACGAGGTCTGTAGAGAAGGGAGTTGTGTTTTGAATATTTTCGAAGTTCGTCGGAAACCGGCAAACTTCACGGCCAAATTCCGACCAACTCAGGGATTGTTAGGTTGTTTTGATTGCATGGTTGTGTTCCTGGTAATTTGTAGATGTGATCTGGAGCTTGTGGTAAGGTGAGGAGGCCGGAATCGTGTTCTCCGGCCACCCCTGCATTTTCCGGCGACGGGGGTGTAAAATTGCATTTTGATACCTGAACTTTTGGGGACGATGCAGTTTGGTCCCTGAAGTTTCCAGACTTTGCAAATTTAGGATTCTTGTTTTAAAAATATTCAAAAATCATATTTCCTATTTATTGTTATTATAAAAATTCATTTTTAATTTCTGAAAATTCTAAAAATTATTATTTTAATTCCGAAAATTATTTTTAATTCAAAAATAAATCTGAATTAATTAGTTAATTAATTTCTAGTTAAATTTTAATTGATTAATTGGTCAATTAATTCGAAAATTAATTGATTAATTGATTTAATTAATTATTAATTGAGTTTAATTAATTATTTAATTAGACATAATTATTTAAAAATGATTTAAAAATTCCGAAAAATAGTTTCGAGTTTTAAAATATTATTCTAAATTATTTCCAAGGCTCGATAATTATTATAAAATTGTTTCGAAGCCAGAATTGACCAACCGAACCCTGTTTATTATCCCGAAATTAATCCAACGACCCGTTTTAATTCCGAAAAAAGTTTTAAAAATCATTTTAAATACCAGAAAGCCTATTTATGACCCAAAATTTCTTTATAAATGATATAACATTGATTATGTGACGTATTATGTGTTATATGTGACTTGTTGGTTGACTGTCGGTCTGTATATTCGATATTTACTTGATCATTGCATAACTTTCAATCCGTTGATCGGATTTGGGTGAAACGAAGGGTAGATAAAAGTATGTGTTGAATAGAATCATATGAGTTGAATATTGATAGATGCTTATGATATGTGAGCAGAAGAGGCAAGACGTAGGAAAGGGAAACAGGTAGTTAAGGATTAAGGCGGTTGAGATTGCAAGCAAGTACAGTATAGTAAGCTAATACCAGGCAAGTGTTCTGAACTTTCTCGAGATATTATAGTACTTGGTAGTCCTGTTGATATTGCAAGTGCTTTACAGCACTGAAACCCAAACCCCGATTCCAGTTATTGCTCTTGAGCCGTAAACCCTATTCTTTCTAAGCCATTGATTATTGCATACGCAAAGACGAACCTCAAGTATACGATACTACTCCACAAATACATACAAACTAAATACCGAACACTGAATCGAATTACCCATACACTCAAACCATTGTATCCTATGCTTTAAAAGGCAAAATCCTTGAAACCTTGAAACACTGATTCCTTTGTTATCCAATTCTTTCATTACCCAACAGCTAAGGTTTGAAAATGCCATATTGATCCTCATGAACTCTGAAACCATTTCATTATGAAACATTCAATATTGTTAATGATTCTATGTATTGTTTATTATTGCTTATTCTGTTATTATGCTAGAATTGGATTGTTTTTATAAAATTGTGGACCAGATTCGTGGTCAGACCATATAATGGTCAAGTTAGGCCAATGTGTGCCTTGGATCCAGTAGTTAGAACAATGCTTTGTGCTTTGCTCGGGGTTAGTGCGTGACTGATCAGCAGCCTAACCTTGGTTTTTAAAATAAAAGTATAATATCCAATTCTAAATCATAATTCATTGTTCACTTGATATCATAACCATATTTACATGATGATCATTATTCTCAGTTTTGTCATTGTGACTTGCTGAGCTAGTTAGCTCATTTGTGCGATGTTGATTATATTTTTTCCAGTTAAAAAGGAACAAGTTGGTAGCGAGGATCCCCAGTCCAGCGCGAGAGCTAGGGGTTCAGGTTGATCGAGTTAAGCTAGCAGGCTTCTTTTGGAATAATTTAAGTTTGTAAAAGTTTGTAATAATGTTTAATACTCAGTTTCAGTTTGAATGGTTGGGATTTGAACGGTTTGTAATATAAGTAGATGTGTTTGGCTTGTGTGCATACTTTAACCTGTTGCGATCCATGGTAGTTGGTAAGTAGGGTCACTGCATATTATTATTATCTTTATTATTGTTATAAGCAGGTTATAATTAAGGTGTGTGTGGACCCCAAACTCCTGACCCGGGTTTGGAGGGCGTCACAGGTTTGGTATCAGAGCTACAGGTTATAAGTCACTGACACAAGCCTAGGTTGACGGGAATGGGTAGAGGGTTAGGATTAGAAATAAGGAATAGAATAATAGAACGTCGAGAGGTTGAGTGTTACGGTATAACCGATATTAGTATAATTTACGTCGTGGTTCGAGATTCTTATATTACGATATGATTTCAGATAGCAGCGATGGCCGACTCTTTTATTCCCGTATCAGCTGATCACTCAGAGCCTTCAGTTGGAGCGTCATCATCGGATCCACGTCCTGTTATTCCACCAGCATTGGCTATTCTACCTCCACCTGTGTTGCAGCCCGTACCACTGCAGGCTATTCCACCTCCAGGCATGAGGCCACCTGTCAGAGGACCCCCACCAGCTGATTCAGATTCCAATGGGCATTCAGTTGCGAGTGCCCCATTTCAGTCCACATTGCCCCCAGTTCCTTATTACCGGTATGAGGCTCTTCTATTGGAGCGTGATTCCTTGTTGGCTCAGATCAGAGAGTTACAGCATATCATCAGGACTACAGATGTTGATCGTGGTATGAGGGAGCTTCGAGAGGAGATTCATGTGACACGGAGGGTTCTTGAGGCTAGGCTACATGGAGCTACACTACCTGGCAGAGGCCCTGATGCACTGATGGGCTGGGCTACTGAGGTGACGGAGGACTTTGAGAGGCTGGCAGGACCAGAGTTTCCTTGGAGCTGAGTCAGAGATCCAGAGATAGAGATGCGGAGAAGTGTTGTTATGGTTATAGAGTATGTACAGTAGTGTGTAGTGTGTATCAGTAAGCTTTTGAGTTGTATTTATAGACTATCTATGTTGACTAGTGAGTAGGTTGTTGTACCCTTTTGCTTTTACTTTCGAAGCGTCTTTACGCTTATACTACCCAAAACTTTTGATCTATATATATCAGTACCTTTTCCTTTCCATTACTGTCATTTACATTATTACACCTGTTTTACTTTACCTTATTTATTGCACCAGTTATACCCTGTAATACCATGTACCCTGTTTTCCATAACTGTTTATATTCTGTAAAGAAGCATGCAATTTACTTAGTTACAACTGTTTTCAAAAAGAGATATTTCTGTTTTACAAAACTTTTCTTTTATGCAAAAGATTTGATTCAAAAGCTAAATAAGTTGTTTGATTCTTTACAGAAAATGCCTCCCAGAAGAAATACCCGCACCAACACCCAGAATGAAGAAACCAACAACAACAACAATAACAACCAAGATGATACAAACCCGAATGTGAACCCAGGACCCATAGACCCGGCAATAGCCCAGATTCTTCAAATCTTGGCTCAACAAACAGTTCACCTGGCACAACAACAACAAAGGCAGACCAATCCCCAGGTATCCTTCAAAACTTTTCAGGCGATAAACCCACCAGAATTCAAGGGTTCCTTAGAGCCGATTGAAGCAAATGTTTGGTTAAAGGAAATAGAAAAGGCGTTTACCTTAGTGAAAGTGAAAGAGGAGCAGAAAGTTGAGTTTGCAAGTTACTATCTGAAGAATGAGGCCACCTATTGGTGGGAAATGGCGAAGACATTGGAAGGTACAGATGTTATTACTTGGGAGAGGTTTAAGGAATTATTCCTAGAAAAGTATTTTCCTCAGTTTGTCCAGGATCAGATGGAGCTGAAGTTTTTAGAATTGAAGCAAGGGACTATGTCGGTGGCAGATTATGAAAGTAAGTTTGAAGAATTGTCAAGGTATGTGCCGTCGTATGTAGATACCGACAGGAAGAAAGCTAAGAGATTCCATCAAGGTTTAAAACCATGGATTAGAGGGAAGGTAGCTATTTTTGAATTGGAGACTTATGCAGGAGTTGTACAAAAAGCCATGATCGCGGAAACAGAAAGTGAGATATCACAGAAGGAGAAGGAAAGTAAGAAAAGGAAATTTGAAGGGAATGAAGGTCAGTCACAACCAGGGAAGTTTCCAAATTTTAAGAAAGGCAAGTTTCAGCCAGGAAGGAATTTTAATTTCAGGAAACAGAACGCAGGCGACGGAGGCCAGGGTAACCGTCCAGTTAATACGAATCAGCCGAATCAGTTGAGACTAACTTTTCTAGATGGTCAAGTATGTGGAAAGAAGCATGGAGGAGTTTGTAATAAGTTAAATGTGGTATGTTTCAAATGCAACCAGAAAGGGCACTATTCGAGGGAGTGCCGAAATCAGTCAGCAAGAGAGCCAGCAAATAAGGATCAGCCTATCCGGAATCCAGCAGTGAAGGTTCTAGCCATTGGATTTATGTGCTTCAAATGTGGAAAGCCAGGACATATGGCCAGGGATTGCAAGACACCAGCCCCAGTCAGTAATGCATTGAGGATTATGGGATCTACCCCAACAGTGAATGAGACTCCAAGGGCTAGAGTTTTTGACATGTCTGTGAAGGATGCTATCCAGGATACGGATGTCGTGGCAGGTACGCTTAATGTGAATTCTTTATGTGCCAAAGTGTTAATAGATTCGGGAGCAACTCGATCATTTGTTTCACAAGATTTTGTTAGTTGTCCTAAATTGTCCAGTTGAGTATTTAAATGAAATAATGACTGTGGAATTAGCAAATCAAGAACGTATATCTGTTAATCAAGTTTATGGGAATTATGAGATTGAGATCTCTGGTAGTAAGTTTTGTGTAGATTTGATACCATTTAAGTTAGGAGAATTTGACGTTATATTAGGGATGGATTGGTTATCTAAGCATGATGCCCAGATAGATTGTCGAAATAAGAAGGTAATGGTGAAAATGCCAGACGAAAGGATAGTAACGTTCAAGGGCCAGAAGCAAGTAAAGAAGTTCTTAACAATGATTCAAGCTAAGAAGTTATTACGGCAAGGATGCGAGCATTTTGTAGCATATGTGATCGACATAAGTCAGGAGCCAGCAAAACCTGAAGATATTCCAGTAGTGAATGAATTTCCAGACGTGTTTCCCGACGAGTTACCAGGACTTCCTCCAGATAGAGAAATTGAATTTGCAATCGACTTAGCACCTGGAACAGAACCAATATCCAAGGCCCCATATAGAATGGCACCCGTTGAGATGAAAGAGCTAGCGAAGCAATTGCAAGAGCTGTTAGAGAAATGAGTAATCAGACCCAGTGTGTCCCCATGGGGTGCACCGGTATTATTTGTCAAGAAGAAAGATGGAAGCATGAGACTGTGTATCGACTACAGGGAGGTCAACAAGCTTACGATCAAGAACAAGTATCTGTTACCTAGAATTGACGATTTGTTTGACCAATTGAAATGAGCCAAGTATTTCTCCAAAATTGATTTAAGATCGGGATATCATCAACTGAAGATCAAGCCAGAAGATATACCAAAGACAGCTTTCCGAACAAGGTATGGACATTATGAATTTCTAGTAATGTCTTTTGGGTTGACCAACGCCCCGGCAACATTTATGGACCTGATGAACAGAATTTTCAAGGAATATTTGGACAAGTTCGTTATTGTGTTTATAGACGATATTTTAATTTATTCAAAAATAGAAGAGGATCATGCGGAACATTTGAGAATAGTTTTGGAGATTTTAAGGAAAAAGAAGTTATATGCTAAATTCTCGAAGTGTGAGTTTTGGCTACAGGAAGTTTAGTTCTTAGGACACATAGTCAGTAATGAAGGGATCAAAGTGGACCCGGCAAAGATCGAGGCAATTACGAATTGGGAGAGACCAATCACACCCACCGAGGTAAGAAGTTTCTTAGGATTGGCGGGATATTATCGTCGATTCGTTCAGAATTTCTCAAGGATTGCAACACCATTAATAAAGCTTACACGAAAGAATGAAAAGTTTATATGGAACAACAAGTTTGAAGAGAGTTTTCAGGAGTTGAAGCGAAGATTAATCACGACACCTGTTTTGTCACTTCCAGACGATCAAGGGAATTTCATAATTTATAGCGATGCTTCTCACAAAGGATTAGGATGTGTTCTAATGCAGTACGACAAGGTGATTGTGTATGCGTCAAGGCAATTGAAACCACATGAACAGAAGTATCCTACTCATGATTTGGAACTAGCAGCCATAGTGTTTGCTTTGAAGATTTGGAGACATTACCTTTATGGAGAAAAGTGTGAGATTTATACAGATCACAAAAGTTTGAAGTATATATTCACCCAGAAGGAACTTAATATGAGGCAAAGGAGATGGTTGGAATTGATCAAAGATTATGATTGCTCGATTAATTATCATCCCGGTAAAGCGAACGTTGTAGCAGACGCGTTAAGTCGAAAGGAAAGGTTGAATGTGCTATCAGTACCTGAAGAGATATATAAGGAATTTCAGAAATTGGAATTGGAGATTAGAGTTTGCAAGCCTGAGGAAACTAAAGTGTACAGTATGACTTTCCAGCCGGAATTGTTGGAGAACATAAAGAAATGTCAGGAAGATATAATGGATCAAGACATAAATCATTTGGTAGGTGAAGAATTATGCACACAAAAGGATGATCAAGGTATTTTGAGGTTTTCTTCTAGAATTTGCATTCCACCAGTAACGGAGCTGAAGAATGAAATTTTGCAGGAAGCGCATAGTTCAAGATATTTCATCCATCCGGGAGTACCAAAATGTATAGGGATTTAAAGGAATATTATTGGTGGCCAGAGATGAAGAGGGAAATTATGGAATGGGTTAGCAAATGTTATACCTGTCAGAGAGTTAAAGCAGAGCATCAGAGACCAAGCGGATTGCTACAACCATTGGAGATTCCAGAGTGGAAGTGGGAACATATTGCCATGGATTTTATAGTTGGATTACCAAGGACAAGGGCTAATCATGATGCCATTTGGGTTATAGTGGATAGACTTACCAAGTCAGCTCATTTTCTGCCTATAAATGAAAGATTTTCGCTCGACAAGTTGGTCCATATGTACCTAAAGGAAATCGTAGTTCGTCATGGAGTTCCTGTGTCTATCGTATCTGATCGAGATCCAAGATTTAATTCAAGATTTTGAAAGAGTTTTCAAGAATGTTTAGGAACAAGACTAAATATGAGTACGACCTATCACCCCCAGACGGACGACCAAAGTGAAAGAACGATCCAGACAATCGAGGATATGTTACGTGTTTGTGCTATTGATTTCAAAGGAAGTTGGGACGAGCATTTACCTCTGGTAGAGTTTGCTTATAACAACAGTTATCACGCCAGCATTGGGATGCCACCCTATGAAGCCCTTTATTAACGTAAATGTAGATCTCCAGTGTAATGGGACGAAGTAGGAGAACGCAAGATACTTGGAAAGAGAGTCTGATAGAGATTCTAGAGGAAAGAGAGAAAGTATTGAGGAATAAAGTGATAAAATTAGTAAGAGTATTGTGGAGAAACCCAAAGGTTGAAGAGTCAACCTGGGAGTTAGAAAGTGATATGAGAGAAAAGTACCCTCATTTGTTTTCTTAGGAGATTCTGAGGACAGAATCCTTTTAAGGGGGGAAGGATGTAATATCCGGGATATATCTTGTAATTATTTTGCTATTAAATAATTATTATATGTGTTCAGTATCTATTCTGTGAATTAATTGTTAAGTGTTATCTGTATTTGGATATTCAAAAATAATATTAATTGAGTATTTCAATTTTTATATGTCCAAAATAAAATATAGATAATTGTCATATATTCCTAATTATTTTTATGATGATTTATGAATTTATAAGAATCATATGAAATTTATAAAATCTTTTTCCGGGTATTTAAAATCTATTTTATAAAAACGGGAACCAACCGACGTCATCCGTTGTTACATTTTTGGAACCCGAAACTCTTCTGAGAACTCCTTCCTAACCTAATTGTAATATTCCGAACATTTTCCATGTTTTGATTTTTTCGATCCGGCATACGGTTTGTCCTGCGCGGGTCCCGGCGCAACATTTTCGATACAATATTCGTTTCGGTAAATCAATAAAACTCGTATTTTTGATAAACAAGAGCTTTTTATTAAACTATCATAATTATCACTTCGTAATACGTGTAATCAGGTGCTGAGACCAAGACCGCAGTACAAATTGTACTTATTTGGATAATTATCCCAAAAACCGATACTATTTGGATCAGTTTTTATAAATAAACATACCGTTTTATATCCGGAATGATCCAACGGGATACTAATTTTCCGTAAATATAAATAGCCTTTTTACCGTATTTTATTTCGTATCAAAATCATTTGCAGACAGATAACTATATAATTTTTCAAAGAAAAACCCTAATTTCATAAACTGTTCTAAGAATCAAACAACAAAACGTAGGCGTTACCGATCTCTGTTTTCAAAGCTTCAGTAACCAAAACGAAGGATTTGAAGTGTTCTACCAGATTCTGAGCTTCGTTTTACTGCAGAAATCAAGGTTTATTTTCTATATTTTTATTTATTTTCGAATTTATTTTATTAAAAATATGAATTTTTGTTTGGATGATTGTTTGTATGATTTGATGATTGCATGTTGTAGAGCTTGTTTTCTTGATGATTTTGATATATTATACGTCTGATTTGTTGTTCAATAACATGTTCAAAATTGAGTTTGATTTTCGAATTTTAAAATTAGGGTTTATAACCCGTATGAATGTTCTTAATTGAAATTTGGGGGTTTCTTATTCTGGAATAGATAGATGTTGTGGTATAGTGGATTGTGTTCTCTGTGAAATTTGCAATCCAGTCGTATAAGTTTCATGAATCAACGAGGTCTGTAGAGAAGGGAGTTGTGTTTTGAATATTTTTGAAGTTCGCCGGAAACTGGCAAACTTCACGGACAAATTCCGGCCAACTCAGGGATTGTTAGGTTGTTTTGATTGCATGGTTGTGTTCCTGGTAATTTGTAGATGTGATCTGGAGCTTGTGGTAAGGTGAGGAGGCCGGAATCGTGTTCTCCGGCTACCCCTGCATTTTCCGGCGACGGGGGTGTAAAATTGCAGTTTGATACCTGAACTTTTGGGGACGATGCAGTTTGGTCCCTGAAGTTTCCAGACTTTGCAAATATAGGATTCTTGTTTTAAAAATATTCAAAAATCATATTTCCTATTTATTGTTATTATAAAAATTCATTTTTAATTTCTGAAAATTCTAAAAATTATTATTTTAATTCCGAAAATTATTTTTAATTCAAAAATAAATCTGAATTAATTAGTTAATTAATTTCAGTTAAATTTTTAATTGATTAATTGGTCAATTAATTCAAAAATTAATTGATTAATTGATTTAATTAATTATTAATTGATTTTAAATAATTATTTATTTAGATTTAATTATTTAAAAATGATTTAAAAATTCCGAAAAATAGTTTCGAGTTTTAAAATATTATTCTAAATTATTTTCAAGGCTCGATAATTATTATAAAATTGTTTCGAAGCCAGAATTGGTCAACCGAACCCTGTTTATTACCCCGAAATTGATCCAACGACCCGTTTTAATTCCGAAAAATGTTTTAAAAATCATTTTAAATACCAGAAAGCCTATTAATGACCCAAAATTTCTTTACAAATGATATATCATTGATTATGTGACGTATTATGTGTTATATGTGACTTGTTGGTTGACTGTCGGTCTGTATATTCGATATTTACTTGATCATTGCATAACTTTCAATCCGTTAATCGGATTTGGGTGAAACGAAGGGTAGATAAAATATGTGTTGAATAGAATCATATGAGTTGAATATTGATAGATGCTTATAATATGTGAGCAGAAGAGGCAAGACGTAGGAAAGGAAAACAGGTAGTTGAGGAGTAAGGCGGTTGAGATTGGAAGCAAGTACAATATAGTAAGCTAATACCAGGCAAGTGTTCTGAACTTTCTCGAGATATTGTAGTACTTGGTAGTCTTGTTGATATTTTAAGTGCTTTGAAGCACTGAAACCCAAACCCCGATTCCAGTTATTGCTCTTGAGCCGTAAACCCTATTCTTTCTAAGCCATTGATTATTGCATACCCAAAGACGAACCTCAAGTATACGATACTACTCCACAAATACATACAAACTAAATACCGAACACTGAATCGAATTACCCACACACTTAAACCATTGTATCCTATGCTTTGAAAGGCAAAATCCTTGAAACCTTGAAACACTGATTCCTTTGTTATCCAATTCTTTCATTACCCAACAGCTAAGCTTTGAAAATGCCATATTGATCCTCATAAACTCTGAAACGATTTCATTATGAAACATCCAATGTTGTTAATGATTCTTTGTATTGTTTGTTATTGCTTATTCTGTTATTATGCTAGAATTGGATTGTTTTTATAAAATTGTGGACCAGATTCGTGCTCAGACCATATAATGGTCCAGTTAGGCCAATGTGTGCCTTGGATCCAGTGGTTAGAGCAATGCTGTGTGCTTTGCTCGGGGTTAGTGCGTGACTGATCAGCAGCCTAACCTTAGTTTTTAAAATAAAAGTATAATATCCAATTCTAAATCATAATTCATTGTTCACTTGATATCATAACCATATTTACCTGATGATCATTATTCTCAGTTTTGTCATTGTGACTTGCTGAGCTAGTTAGCTCATTTGTGCGATGTTGTTTATATTCTTTCCAGTTAAAAAGGAACAAGTTGGTAGCGAGGATCCCCAGTCCAGCGCGAGAGCTAGGGGTTCAGGTTGATCGAGTTAAGCTAGCAGGCTTCTTTTGGAATAATTTAAGTTTGTAAAAGTTTGTAATAATGTTTAATACTCAGTTTGAGTTTGAATGGTTGGGATTTGAACGGTTTGTAATATAAGTAGATGTGTTTGTCTTGTGTGCATACTTTAACCTGTTGCGATGCATGGTAGTTAGTAAGTAGGGTCACTGCATATTATTATTATCTTTATTATTGTTATAAGCAGGTTATAATTAAGGTGTGTGTGTGGACCCCAAACTTCTGACCCGGGTTTGGAGGGCGTCACATATTGGAGCCACATCAACCTGACTTTGAGAAGGTGTAGTGACTAGGTCTTTTGCACCAGTTTGCACAGTGTGTTAGCTCTGTGCATCCCCAAGGGTTTTTGATCTTTTCTTTCTAGCATAAGTTTGTGGTGAGCTAGTGTCCCTACCCCTCTTGGCCTGTGCTCCTGGTTGGGAGCTTGTTTCAATGGTAACATCCTTTTGGGAGGATGAAACCAGTAATGAGCTAATATCCTTATTAACAACCATAATTTGTTGGGAAACTGTGGTGTGACTAGGTTTGGGTATACTCTTCTCACCAGCCTTATCCTTTGGGCTTCTTTGATTTTCACCCTGTCCCTCACCTTTCTTGCCCACCTTCACACTCCCCTATTTAGGTTTAGTGGATTTTATAACTGATTTCTTTTGAAAGAAATCAGAGGGGGCTTTCTTAGCTTTGAATTTAGGAACTTTTGTTGGTTTGGTAGCTCGGGTATGCAACTGTTGGGTCATTGACACAGTTGTCATAGCTACACTAGAAAGCAAAGAAATTTGTGAGGTTGGAAGAGTGGAGACAGAAGAAATTACCTCACTTACCTGTGGTCCCTCCATTACTGGAAAGTAGTATAAGGGAACCTCCTTGTGATGGTTTTCTCTGTTTAAATCTGCAATGATCCTTCTTTTTTGAACCCAACAATTTAACTTGTTGGTTGGGTTCTCAATCACAATATCTTCAATAAGATGGTTAACAAACATCATAAAGAATCTAGCATAATAGACACTTTTAGCTCCCTTATTGATCTCTACTAACTTAAAGCCTAACTCAAGCAAAACCAAATCACTGAAATTAAAGTACTTATCAGTAACTAGCATGTAAAGCATGTTAAACATAGAAATGTTTATAGAGTCAAAGTTACCAACTTTACCAGAAAACACCTTAGTTACTACATCACACAGATAACTCCATTATTTCCTAAGACCCAACCTCCTAATTTCACTTAATTTAGAAGTAGTGAGTGCATAGCCCATAGAATTAAGCGTATTAACAATGTCAGTGTCTGTATGTGGAGCAGTTACAGTATTATCAGGAATCTTGAAGCATGCTTTAACAATATCACTATTTATGCAAAACTGCTTACCTTTCAGAGTGAATGTGATGGTCCTGTCTGTCGAGTTGTACACTGCAGTTGTCCATATCTCTTCAACAACCTCACAGTAAATGGTGGGTGATTCCAGCATGGCATAGTTGAGTTTGCAGTTCTTCACAAAATCCATCATTTTGTGATAGTCACCAGACTGTTGAATCTCCTTGTTCACCAAAGCTGAGAAGTTGTTTTTCTCATAGATATAACCGGTTTGAGACATGATTTTTACTACAGGTTCCATTGTTAGAGATTTGGGATTTACAGAGAGAGAGCTTGCTTTTGAGAAGAAGGAAATTAGAGCAATTGAATCTTGAGAATGATAAAAGAAATGAATAAAAGTGAATTTGCTTTTATACTATCTCAGAAATTAAATGTCAAAAATAATAAAGTAAAATAAAGTAACCAATAAAAATTGCCCAAAATAGCCGTTTAAAAATAAATAAACTGTAAAAATTCCGTCACTTATCTGCCGTGTTATACTTACAAGCTGTAAGTATACTCGATGGATAATATTCAGGGAACTAACGGCTAAGATTGAGACAATTCGACGGATGAGGATAAATCAGTTATCCGTCGAGTTATAAAATATTCCAGAAAAATAATTGATTTTATTGACAAATTGTATTCCGACGGATGATCAAACTCGATGGATAATGATCATCCGTCGGGATGTAAATTTTGACTTAGCCAAAATTTCATCCAAAACAAAAAAATCATTTAAATTTCTGGCTACATAACCACTTGCAAAAATATCTGAAATAATTCAAGAGAAATTAAGCATACCTATTTCACTTACCAACCTTGAAAAGGTGGATTCATCAAGTGGTATGGTAAATATATATTCAAGCTGATTTTCACTTGGAACAAAATACAGTTCTATAGTACCATTCATCATATGTTCCCTTATGAAGTGGTACTTGATGTCTATGTGCTTTGTTCTTGAATACTGTACTGGATTTTCAGTGATTGCAATTGCACTTGTGTTATCACAGAAAATAGGAATCATATCCACTTGTAGACCATAGTCCAACAATTGGTTTTTTATTCACAAAATTTGTGCACAACAACTGCCATCAACAATATATTCAGCTTCAGCTGTAGAAGTAGAGACTGAATTTTACTGAACCAGGACACAAGCTTATTTCCTAGAAATTGACAGGTTCCAGTTGTACTTTTCCTATCTATTTTACAACCTGCATAATCTGCATATGAATAACCAGTCTGATCAGAACCAGAATCTCTAGGGTACCAAATGCCAAGTTTTGGTGTTCCCTTGAGATATCTGAAAATTCTCTTAATAGCCACTAGGTGAGATTCTCTAGGATCAGCCTGAAATCTAGCACAAAGACAAGTAGCAAACATTATATCTAGCCTACTAGATGTTAGTACAGAAGTGAGCCAACCATGCCCCTATAACTTGAAATATCCACAGACTTTTCAGTAGTGTATAATTCAAGCTTAGTTGCAGTGGCCATGGGAGTTTTTGCAGATGTGCAATCCATTAGATCAAACTTCTTTAAAAGATCATGAAGGTATTTAGTTTGACTAATGAATATTCCATCACTAACTTGCTTAACTTGTAAACCAAGAAAGTAAGTTAGTTCTCCCATCATGCTCATTTTATACTTACTTTGCATCAATTTGGAAAACTTTTTGTAAAGTTTTTCATCTGTAGAGCCAAATATAATATCATTTACATAAATTTGAACAAGTATACTAGAGCCATTAACATTTCTAAAGAATAAAGTTTATCCACAATACCTCTTGTGAAGTGATTTTCCAAAAGGAACTTTGATAAAGTGTCATACCAGGCTCTAGGTGCTCGCTTCAGTCCATAGAGTGCTTTTAAAAGATAGTAGACATGATTTGGGAAATTTGGATCTTCAAAACCAGGAGGCTGACTGACATAGACTTCCTCCTCCAAATCTCCATTTAGAAAAACACTCTTGACATCCATTTGATAGACCTTGAAATTGGCATGGGCGGCATAGGCTAAGAAGATTCTGATGGCTTCAAGTCTTGCAACAGGAGCAAAAGTTTCATCAAAATCTATTCCTTCTTGTTGACAATAGCCCTTAGCAACCAATCTAGCTTTATTCCTGACCACTATGCCATTTTCATCCATCTTGTTTTTAAATATCCATTTGGTGTATGTTAGATATATTTGTGATGTCATGTCTAATATGTTTCATGTTTAGTTTTCAGATCTTAACAAATAGGAAATATCAGTACTTGCTGGAATCAGTACTTGCTGGAAGTCAGAACTTAAGGATATCAGGACTTAGATTATCAGAAGATAATATGAGAAGATGGATATCAGAACTTAAGTACTGGAGGACTAACAGTTAAGGAAGGAAGCTGATTTACGAGAAAGAAGATCGAGACTAATACAAAAAGAAGATATGCATGGAAAGAGTTAGAGGACTGAAAGAATTGTATAAGATATCTGATTGATATATTTTTAGGAGACAAAATTATATTCCATATCAATTATAAGTTATCTTGTAACTGTGTACTATATAAACACAAACATAGGTTTACACTATATGTGTTATCATTATCGAGAAGATTATACATTGTAACCTAGCAGCTCTCATGATATTTGTTCATCACTGAGAGAGAGTAGTTCCATTGTAACAGAGTTTATTATATCGAATATATCTCTTTACTGTTATTTATGTTCAAAATCAATTTGATTGTATTCTACACTGTATTCAACCCCCTTCTACAGTGTTGTGTGACCTAACAAGTGGTATCAGAGCCTATCTATTAACACACATACAGTAAAGATCCAAAACAATCATGTCTGAAGAAGCAGAAAATCCAACCAAGCCCGCCAAAACTGAAGAAACTCAAAAGACTCAAATCCATAGTCGATATGAGATTATAACGGTTCCCATACTAAGACCTTCTGAGTACCCCATATGGAAAGTAAAGATGACTATGTTTTTGGAAGCTACAGATCCAGAATACCTTGAAATAATTAATAAAGGACAGCATAAGCCAACCAAGCTCTCTGTTGTAGTTGCAGATCAGCCAGCAAAGACAATACCAAAGGAGAAAAGTGAGTACACAGCTGAAGATATCTCATCCATTGCCAAGGATGCAAAGGTAAGGCATTTGCTGCATAGTGCCATTAGTAATGTCATGTCAAACAGGGTAATTCACTGCAAGACTGCAAAGGAGATATGGGATGCTTTGGAGACAAGATGTCAGGGAACTGATGCAATCAAGAAGAACAGAAGGACTATACTCACTCAAGAGTATGAGCACTTTGACTCAAACAAATTGAGCTAGAAAGAGTATGAGCACTTTGACTAGAAAGAGGGCTTAGGTTATGGAGATGATAAAAGTGAAAAAGGAACTGAACAAATTGAGCTAATTGTTGTTAAACAAACAATTAAGCCAAAGGTAAATCCTGTCAAGTTTGTAGCTAAAACTGTAAAGTCTGATTCTGAAAAGATGAAAGAGTCTGTGACAGAAGTTAAGGAGAAGTCAACTTCTGACAAATTAGAACAGGATAAACCAGCTGAAGTCAACATAGGCTTAATGACTAAGAAGCAGCTTAAGCATAAGCTGGAAGAAATAAGGAATGTCAACAAGGTTAAGGCAGCTAGGAAAAATAGGAATGAAAAGGAAGGTGTGAATAAAAGCAATAATTATATGCCTGTTCCTAATGTTCCTAGAAAGAAATGTTATAACTGTGGAAACTCTAACCATCTTGCTTCTTTTTGCAGGAAGAATAAGAATATAAACTCTTTACCTCCTAGGTCAGGAGTTAAGAGTCAGTCTGTTAGGTTTAAGCCACAAAATCCTTGTTTTCATTGTGGTAGTTTATGGCATTCCATTTTTACTTGTAAGGAATATCATAGTTTATACTATGATTACTATCATATAAAACCTGCTTTGAAGAAAGTTGCTTTAATTCCTTCTAGTGTAAAATCTGATGCAAAGTCTGATATAAGTTCTGATAAACAGCATGTTAGCATAAACTCTGATATTAAATCCGCTGCAAATGCTAACAAACTTAAAAAGGCCAAAGGATCCAAGTAAGTCTAGGTCCTTAAAACTAACCATTAGTGGTCTTTGTGATTGCAGGGCAACATGAGAAACATCCTACTACTGGATAGTGGATGTTTAGGACATATGACTAAAAATAAAGCCCTTCTCTCAGACTTTGTGGAGAAAGCTGGCCCAGAAGTTTCTTATGGAGATGGCAACATGGGAAAAACTCTGGGATATGGCAATATTAATCTTGGGAATGTCATCATTGAATCCGTAGCTCTTGTCTCAGGACTTAAACACAATCTGCTGAGTGTGAGTCAAATCTATGACAGAGGTTATCATGTGGATTTCTTTGAAGAACACTGTGAAGTTGTAAGCAATTCTACATGCAAAGTGGTTCTGAAAGGTTACAGGCATGGTAACATTTATGAAGCCAGACTTTCAACAAGTACTGATGGTTCTGCAATCTGTCTATTGAGTAGAGCATCAATTGAAGAAAGTTGGAATTGGCATAAAAGACTCTCTCATTTAAACTTCACCAACATAAATGGAGTTGTAGAAAGAAAGAACATGACTCTTATTGAAGCTGCATGAACTATGCTTGATGAAGCAAAGCTGCCAACCTACTTTTGGGCTGAAGCTGTGAAGACTGCTTGTTTTATAGAGAATGCAACACTCATAAACAAGCATGGAAAAACACCATATGAGATGGTGAAGAAAAAGAAGCCAAATATGAAATATTTTCATGTATTTGGTTGCAAGTGTTATGTTCTTAAGACTCATCCTGAACAACTGTCAAAATTTGATCTAAAAGCTGATGAAGGAATTTTTGTTGGATATCCACTTTCCACAAAAGCCTTCAGAGTCTATAATTTAAAAACAAGAGTTGTCATGGAATCTATCAATGTATCTTTTGATGATAAGAAGATTACTGTACTTGAAGATTTCAATGATCACGATCAGCTGAGATTTGAAAATGAAGACTTAAATTCTGATTCCGTAAATTCTGATGACTTAAACTCTGAACCTGTAAGTACTGATGTCATTGAATCTGTGGTAACAACTCCAAAGGAAAATGCACCTGTCCAGGGGGAGCAAGCTGAAGATCCTACCACATCTCAAGACTCTAAAGAAGCATCAGAATCTGATACTAGCTCTTCAAACTCTGATTCATCTAGTTCTGATGAGTTAAATTCTGATAATTCCGGAAGCTTTGATACTTCAAATCCTGAAGGATCCAAGTCAACTTCTGAAGTCTCAGAGAGCATAACTATAGGAGGAGCATCAAAAAATGCTGATGGAGACAGCATGTATCATGGGGGATGTTAGATAAATTTGGGATGTCATGTCTAATGTATTTCATTTTTAGTTTTCAGATCTTAACAAACAGGAAATATCAGTACTTACTGAAATCAGCACTTACTGGAAGTCAGAACTTAAGGATATACTTAAATTATCAGGAGATAATTATCAGAAGATGGATATCAGAATTTAAGTGCGGGAGGACGAACAGTTAAGGAAAGGCTGATTGAAAGGAAAGAAGATCAAGACTAAATAAAGAAGAGATATGCATGGAGAAGATTTCTATAGAAAATAGAAGACTTGGAAAAGAAGATATCTAATTGATATATTTTAGGATACAGAATCATATTCAATATTAATTAGAGATTATCTTATAACTGTGTAGTATATAAACACATACATAGGGTTTACACTATATGTGTTATCATAATCGAAGTTATTATTTATTGTAACCCTAGCAGCTCTCGTGATAATTTGTTCATCACTGAGAGAGGACAGTTCTATATTGTAACAGAGTTTTTTGTGTTGAATAAAATATGTTTTCTGTTACTTGTGTTCTTATATTCAATTTGATTGTGATAAACACTGTATTCAACCCCCTTCTACAGTGTGTGTGACCTAACAAGTGGTATCAGAGCCGATCTGTTAACACACAAACAGTTTAAGATCCAAAAACAATCATGTCTGAAGAAGAACAAACTCCAACCAAGCCCACCAAAACTGAAGAACCTCCAAAGACTCAAATCCACAATCAATATGAGACTATTAGGGTTCCCATACTGAAACAATCTGAATATCCCATATGGGAGGTGAGGATGTCTATGTTTCTGGAAGCTACTGATCTAGAATACCTTGAAAGAATCAATGAAGGACCACACAAGCCAACCAAACTCTCTGTTATAGTTGCAGATGAACCAGCAAAGTCTGTACCAAAGGACAAGAGTGATTACACTGCTGAAGATATCTCATCAATTGCTAAGGATGCTAAGGTACGACACTTGCTGCATAGTGCCATTGATAATGTAATGTCAAACAAGGTAATCAAATGCAAGACTGCAAAAAAGATATGGGATGCCTTGGAGACAAGATGCCAGGGAACTGATTCAATTAAGAAAAACAGGAAGACTATACTCACTCAAGAGTATGAACACTTTGACTTAAAGCCCGATGAGTCATTAACTGTTTTATATGACAAATTTGTCAAACTCTTGAATGATTTGTCACTAGTTGACAAGGAATATGATCTTGAAGATTTAAATCTTAAATTCCTGTTACCTCTTCCTGAATGTTGGGATTTGAAGGCCACCACTATAAGAGATAACTATGCTCTTGAAGACACAACTCTTGATGAAATTTATAGGATGCTCTAGACTCATGAACTTGGGATGGAATAAAGAAGCAAGAGGAATGGAAGAAAGTCAAGGACAGTTGCTCTTAAGGCTGAGGAGGAATCCCCAAAGCAGCTGCCTCAAGGAAAGGCAAGGGAAAAGCTCTCATCACAAAGTCTGATACTGAATCATCGAGTTCTGATACTGATGATGACTCAGAAACTGAAAGCTTACCTGAGATGGATCCTGATGAAGAGATGTTGAAGCTGTGTGCTCTTATGGTGAAAGGAATCACAAGGATTGCATACAGGAAATTCAGAAAGGGAAAGAAATTTTCCAGGAAAGGTGCAAGTTCTGATAAGAAGAGTTTCAAAAAATCTGAAGGCAAAGGAGGAAAGTCTGACAGAAGAGAATACACAAATGTCAAATGCTACAACTGTGGTGAGAAAGGCCACATATCTCCTGATTGCAAAAAAGTGAGGAGTGACAAAGGAAAGGCTCTTGTCACAAAGAAGGAAAGCTGGACAGACACTTCAGATTCGGAAAGTGAGGTGAACTATGCCTTGATAGAAAATGCTGATAGCAGTTCTGATGCTGCTGAGTTAAAGGTACTTCAAACTACTTATGCCTTTCATACTGATGATATTAATGAGTTGAGAAGATATCTTAAAACCATGTTCATTAGTTATAGAGATCAAACTTTAACATGTGAAAGATTAACTTCTGAAAATCTTGCTTATAAAAAGAGGAATGATTATTTAGAAAAAGAGTTAGTCATGTTCCATCAAACTCAGAAAGATAGAGATGATGCTTTCTATGTTAGGGATGAAGTACTTAAAATGAATGAATCTCTAAAAACTGAGTTAGAAAAGGAAAGAGAGACTATCAGGACTTGGACTAACTCTGGTAAAGCAACTCAGGATATTCTTAGTAGTGGAAACTGGAAAGAGGGCTTAGGTTATGGAGATGATAAGAATGATAAGGGAACTGTAGAGATTGAGCCTATAGTTGTTAAACAAAAGCCAAAGGTAAATCCTGTTAAGTTTGTAGCAGTAAAGTCTGATATTGATAAATTAGAAGTTAAAGAGAAATTAACTTCTGACAAACCAAAACAGGGTAAGCCAACTGAAGTAAATATAGGCTTAATGACAAAGAAGCAGCTTAAGCATAAGCTAAAAGATGTTAAGAATGTAAACAAGGTAAAGCCACCTAGGAAAAATAGGAATGAAAAGGAAGGTGTGAATAAAAGTAATGATTATAAGCCTGTTCCTAATGCTCCTAGAAAGAAATGTTATAACTGTGGAAATTCTAACCATCTGGCTTCTTTTTGCAGGAAAAATAAGAACATAAACTCCTTACCTTCAAAGTCAGGAGTTAAGAGTCAGTCTGTTAGATTTAGGCCACAAAATCCTTGTTTTCATTGTGGTAGTTTATGGCATTCCATTTATACTTGTAAGGAATATCATAGTTTGTACTATGATTATTATCAAATAAAACCTTCTTTAAAGAAAGTTAGCATTATTCCTTCTAGTGTAAGTTCTGATGCAAAGTCTGATACTGTAAATGCTGATAAGAAAACTGTTAACATAAATTCTGATGCTAAATCCGCTGCAAATGTTAGTAAACTTAATAAGGCCAAAGGATCCAAGCAAGTCTGGGTCCTTAAAACTAATCATTAGTGATACTTGTGATTGCAGGGCAACAGGAAAAACATCCTAGTTCTAGACAGTGGATGTTCAGGACATATGACTGGAAATAAAGCCCTGCTATCAGACTTTATGGAGAAAGCTGGCCCAAGTGTTTCTTATGGAGATGGCAACATGGGAAAAACTTTGGTATATGGCAATATCAATCTGGGGAATGTCATCATTGAAAAAATAGCTGTAGTCTCAGGACTTAAACATAATTTGCTGAGTGTTAGTTAAATCTATGACAGAGGTTATCATGTGGATTTCTTTGAAGAACACTGTGAAGTTGTAAGCAAATCTACAGGCAAAGTTGTTCTGAAAGGATACAGGCATGGTAACATTTATGAAGCCAAGCTTTCAACAAGTACTGATGGTTCTACAATATGTCTGTTAAGTACAACATTAATTGAAGAAAGATGGAATTGGCACAAGAAACTCTCTCATTTAAATTTCAACAATATAAATGAACTAGTCAAGAAAGATCTTGTGAGAGGACTGCCAAAATCAGTATTTGCTCTTGATGGCCTTTGTGATTCATATCATAAGGCAAAACAAAGAAAATCTTAATTCAAGAGCAAGAATGAATCTTCAATTCTTGAGCCTTATCACCTACTACATGTTGATCTATTTGGTCCAGTGAATGTCATGTCTATTGCAAAGAAGAAATATGCTATGGTCATAGTGGATGAGTTCACCAGATACACATGGGTGTATTTCTTGCACACAAAAAGTGAAACTGCATCTATTTTGATTGATCATGTCAAGCAACTGGATAAATTGGTCAAAGACTCTGTGAAAATCATAAGAAGTGATAATGGCACTGAGTTCAAGAATTTGATCATAGAAGAGTTCTGCAAAGACCATGGAATCAAGCAGGAATTTTCTGCTCCTGGAACTCCACAGCAAAATGGAGTTGTTGAAAGAAAGAATGAAACTCTTATTGAAGCTGCACGAACTATGCTTGATGAAGCAAAGTTGCCAACCTACTTTTGGGCTGAAGCTGTGCAGACTGCTTGTTTTCCTCATAATGCAACACTCATTAACAAGCATGGAAAAACACCATATATGATGGTGAAGAAAAAGAAGTCAAATCTGAAGTATTTTCATGTATTTGGATGCAAGTGTTTTATTCTTATAACTCATCCTGAACAGCTATCCAAATTTGATCTAAAAGCTGATGAAGGAATTTTTGTTAGATATCCATTTTCCACAAAAGCCTTCAGAGTCTACAATTTAAGAACAAGGGTTGTCATGGAATCTATCAATGTCTCTTTTGATGATAAGAAGATTACAGGACTTGAAGATTTCAATGATCATGATCAGCTGAGATTTGAGAATGAAGTTTTAAATTCCGATACTGTAAATCCTGACAGTCTAAATCCTGATACTGCAAACTCTGATGGATTAAACTCTGTTGTTATTGAAACTGTGGTGACTACGCCAAAGAAAGATGCACCAATGCAGGGGGAACATACTGAAGATACAACCACATCTCAAGAAGTATCAGAACCTACAACAAGCTCTTCAAGTTCTGATTCATCAAGTTCTGATGGGCCAAGTTCTGATAATTCTGGAAACTCAAATTCTGAAGGATCCAACTCAGAGAGCATAATTTCAGGGGGAGCATCAGAAAATGTTGATGAAGACAACATGGATCATGGGGGAGCATCCAATTCTAGAGAAAATCTTCCATCTGCAAGAAAGTGGACTAAAGTACATACACCTGACTTAATTATTGGAAATCCTGATGCAGGTGTCAAAACTAGAAGAGCTACATCAAATGAATGTCTCTATCATTCTTTTCTTTCTTAGACTGAACCAAAAAAAGTGGAAGAAGCTCTTCAAGATGCTGATTGGGTGCAAGCAATGCAGGAAGAGTTAAATGAATTTGGAAGAAATAAAGTCTGGACCCTAGTGCCAAGACCAAAGAACAGATCTGTTGTTGGTACAAAGTGGGTGTTGAGAAACAAAACTGATAGTGATGGCATAATTACAAGGAATAAAGCAAGGCTGGTTGTAAAATGATATTCTCAACATGAGGGAATTGATTATGATGAAACATTTGCACCAGTTGGTAGATTGGAAGCCATAAGGATATTTTTGGCTTATGCTGCTCACAAAAAGTTTACAGTCTTTCAAATGGATGTGAAAAGTGTTTTTCTCAATGGAGAATTGGAAGAGGAAGTATATGTTAAACAACCTCTAGGTTTTGTAGATTCAAAATTTTCTAATCATGTCTATAGACTTGACAAAGCACTTTATGGCCTTAAGCAAGCTCCAAGAGCATGGTATGAGACACTAGCTCAGTTTCTTATGGACAGTAGATTTAACAGAGGGACTATTGACAAAACATTGCTTAATCTCAACCATGGAAAGGACTTACTTTTGGTGCAGATATATGTTGATGATATCATTTTTGGTTCTACAAATGACAGACTTTGTAAAAAGTTTGCCAAGCTGATAGAGTCAAGATATCAAATGAGTATGATGGGAGAATCTAGCTATTTTCTGGGCCTTCAAGTCAAGCAGAATGAAGAAGGAACTTTTATTTGTCAATCTAAGTACACCAAAAATTTGTTGAAGAAATTTGGAATGCAAGATTGTTCAAGTGCATCCACTCCTATGGCCACTGCAACAAAATTGGATAAGGATACTGGTATATCAGTAGATATTACTGATTACAGAGGTATGATTTGCTCACTACTCTATCTTACTGCAAGTAGACCTGATATCATGTATGCTACCTGTCTTTGTGCAAGATTTCAAGCAGATCCAAGAGAACCTCACTTAACAGCTGTGAAAAGAATTTTCAAGTATCTTAAGGGTACAGCTGATCTGGGATTGTGGTATCCTAGAGAATCAGACTTTAAGCTACTAGGTTACTCAGATGTAGATTTTGCAGGATGCAAAATTGACAGGAAAAGCACAAGTGGAAGCTGCCAATTTCTTGGAGGCAGATTTGTTTCTTGGTTTAGCAAGAAACAGAAGTCAATTTCCACATCAACTGCAGAAGCAGGATACATTGCTTCAGGAAGCTGTTGTGCACAGATTCTTTGGATGAAGAATCAGTTACTGGATTATGGGTTAGAATTTTCTAAAATTCCTATTTACTATGATAATAAAAGTGCTGTAATATCCGGGATATATCTTGTAATTATTTTTGCTATTATATAATTATTATGTGTGTTCAGTATCTATTCTGTGAGCTAATTGTTAAGTGTTATCTGTACTTGAATATTCAAAAATAATATTAATTGAGTATTTTAATTTTTATATGTCCAAAATAAAATATAGATAATTGTCATATCTTCCTAATTATTTTTATGTTGGTTTATGGATTTATAAGAATCATATGAAATTTCTAAAATCTTTTTCCGGGTAATTAAAATCTATTTTATAAAAACGGGAACCAACCGACGTCACCCGTTGTTACGTTTTTGGAACCCGAAACTCTTTCGAGAACTCCTTCCTAACCTAATTGTAATATTCCGAGCATTTTCCATATTTCGACTTTTTCGATCCGGCGTACGGTTTGTCCTGCGCGGGTCCCGGCGCAACATTTTCGATACAATATTCGTTCCGGTAAATCAATAAAACCCGTATTTTCGATAAACGGGAGCTTTTTATTAAACTATCATAATTATCACTTCGTAATACGTGTAACCAGGCGCTGAGACCAAGACCGCAGTACAAATTGTACTGATTTGAATTATTATCCCGAAAACCGATACCGTTTGGATAAGTTTTTACAAATAAACGTACCGTTTTATATCCGGAATGATCCAACGGGATACAAATTTTCCGTAATTATAAATAGCCTTTTACCGTATTTTATTTCGTATCAAAATCATTTGCAGACAGATAATTATATAATTTTCAGAGAAAAACCCTAATTTCCTAGAACTGTTCTAAGAATCAAACAAGCATTTGGAGGTGTTATTGAATTCGGTTTGGAAAGCTCGAGTAACCAATCTGAAGGTCTTGAAGAGCTCTACCAGATTCTGTAATCCATACACCTGCAGAAATCAAGGTTATTTTTCTAAAAATTTATTTATTTTCGAATTTATTTTATTAAAAATATGAATTTTTGTTCGGATGATTGTTTGTATGATTTGATGATTGCATGTTGTAGAGCTTGTTTTCCTGATGATTTTCATATGTCATACGTCTGATTTGGAGTTCAATAACATGTTCAAATTTGAGTTTGATTTTCGAATTTTAAAATTTGGGTTTATAACCCGTATGAATGTTCTTAATTAAAATTTGGGGGTTTCTTAATCTATGATAGGTTGATGTTGTGTTATAGTGGGTTGTGTTCTCTGTGAAATTTGCAATCTAGTCATATAAGTTTCATGAACCAATGAGGTCTGTAGAGAAGGGAGTTGTGTTTTGAAGTTTTTCGATGTTCGCCGGAAACTGGAAAATTTCACGGCCAAATTCCGGCCAACTCAGGGATTGTTAGGTTGTCTTGATTGCATGGTTGTGTTCCTGGTAACCTGTAGATGTGATCTGGAGGTGTTGGTGGGGTGAGGACGCCGGGAACGTGTTCTCCGGCCATCCCCGACTGTTTTCCGGCGACCCCCTGGAATATTACAGTTTAGTACCTATAGTTTTGAAAGCGATGCAGTTTGGTCCCTGTAGTTTCCAGACTTTGCAAAAATTGGATTTCTGTTTTAAAAATATTTAAAAATCATATTTCCTATTTATTTTTATTATAAAAATTCGTTTTTAATTTCTGAAAATTCTAAAAATTATTATTTTAATTCTGAAAATTATTTTTAATTCATAAATAAATCTAAATTAATTAGTTAATTAATTTCAGTTAATTTCTAATTGATTAATTGGTCAATTAATTCGAAAATTAATTGATTAATTGATTTAATTAATTATTAATTGATTTTAATTAATTATTTAATTAGATTTAATTATTTAAAAATGATTTAAAAATTCTGAAAAATAGTTTCGAGCTTTAAAATATTACTCTAAATTATTTCCAAGGCTCGATAATTATTCTAAAATTATTTCGGAGCCAGAATTGGCCAACCGAACCCTGTTTATTAACCCGAAATTGATCCAACGACCCGTTTTAATTCCGAAAAATATTTTAAAAATCATTTTAAATACCAGAAAGCCTATTTATGACCCGAGACTTCTTTATAAATGATATATCATTGATTACGTGATATATTATATGCTATATGTGACTTGTTAATTGACTATCGGTCTATATATTCTGTATTTACTTGATTATTGCATAACTTTCAATCCGTTAATCGGATTTGGATAAAACGAAGGGTAGATAGAAGTATGTGTTGAATAGAATTCTATGAGTAAATTATTAATAGATGCTTATGATATGTGAGCAGAAGAGGTAAGACGTAGGAAAGGGAAACAGATAGTTGAGGAGTAAGACGCTTGTGATTGGAAACGAGTGCAGTGTAGTAAGCTAATATCAGGCAAGTGTTCTGAACTTTCTCGAGATATTATAGTATTTGATAGTCAGATTGATATTGCAAGTGCTTTGAAGCACTGAAACCTAAACTCTGATTCCAGTTATTGTTCTTGAGCCATAAACCTTATTCTTTCTAGACCATTGATTGTTGTATACCTAAACACAAATCTCAAGTATACGATATTACTCCACAAATACATGTAAACAAAATCCCAAACACTGAACTGAATTACTTGTACATTCAATCCTTGTATCCTATGCTTTGAAAGCCTAAATCTTTGAAACCCTGAAATGTTGATTCCTTTGTTATCCAATTCTTTCATTACCCAGCATCCAAGCTTTTAAATTGCCTTATTGATCCTTATAAGGATTGAAACCCTTTCATTGTTAAACATTTATTGTTGTTAATGATTTCGGTTATTGTTTATTATTGCATATTCTGTTATTATGTTAGAATTGGATTGTTTTTATAAAATTGTGGACCAGATTCGTGGTCAGACCATATAATGGTCCAGTTAGGCCAATGTGTGCCTTGGATCCAGTAGTTAGAGCAATGCTGTGTGCCTTGCTCGGGGTTAGTGCGTGACTGATCAGCAGCCTAACCTTGGTTTTTAAATTAAAAGTATAATATCCAATTCTAAATCATAATCCATTGTTCATTTGATATCATAATCATATTCACCTGATGATCATTATTCTCAGTTTTGTCATTGTGATTTGCTGAGCTAGTTAGCTCATTTGTGCGATGTTGTTTATATTCTTTCCAGTTAAAAAGGAACCAGTTGGTAGCAAGGATCCCCAGTCCAGCGTGAGAGCTAGGGGTTCAGATTGAGAAAGCTGAGCTAGTAGGCTTCTTTTGGGATAATTTAAGTTTGTAAAAGTTTGTAATAATGTTTGATACTTAGTTTGAGTTTGAAATAGTTGAGATTTGAACGGTTTGTAATATATTAGTGTGTTTGGCTTGTGTGCATACTTTAACCTGTTGCGGTCCGTGGTGGTTGGTAAGTAGGGTCACTGCACTGATGGTAGGGAAAGGCCTCGCCTTGGTAACCAGGTGGTGCCAAACCCACATAGGTCTGGGCGTACGATGGACGAGCATCGTCGTGCGGAGAACACTCAAAATTAAGATGAGGAATGAAGGGATCTTTCAACCTTGAAAAGAAGGCTTGGCATAAGGTTGGAAGATGACGATTTGAGGATGTTGCTAGTAGAATGGCAAAAGGAAGGAAACACTGGAGAAGGCACCAGGCGTTTCGTAGAGCAGCTGCTGTGAGGATTGCTGAGGCTACACATGAGGACATCACCCCTGATTTCCTAGTGGAGTGGGCTAAGTGGGTTCTAGAGGAGCTTGAGGAAATAGGAGGTCCAGATTTTCCATGAGCCAGAGATTTTGAGATGGAGATGCTGAGCAGTGTTGTTATGATTATGTAGTATGTACAGTAGTGTGTAGTGTGTATCAGTAGACTTTTGAGTTGTATTTATAGACTAGCGATGCTGACTAGTGAGTAGGTTGTTGTACCCTTTTTGCTTTTACTTTCGAAGCGTCTTTACGCTTGTACTACCTAAAACTTTTGATCTATATATCAGTACCTTTTTCCTTTCCAACACTGTCATTTACTTTATTGCACCTATTTTACTTTACCTTATTTATTGCACCAGTATACCCTGTGATACCATGTACCCTATTTTCCATAATTGTTTATATTCTGTAAAGAAGCATGCAATTTACTTAGTTACAACTGTTTTCAAAAAGAGATATTCCTATTTTACAAAACTTTTCTTTTATACAAAGATTTGATTCAAAAGCTAAATAAATTGATTGATTCTTTACAGAAAATGCCTCCTAGAAGAAATACCCGCACCAACACCCAGAATGAAGAAACCACCAACAACAACAATAACAACCAAGATGATATAAACCAAAATGTGAACCCAGGACCCATGGACCCAGCAATAGCCCAGATTCTTCAAATCTTGGCCCAACAAATGGTTCACCTGGCACAACAACAGCAGAGACAGACCAATCCCCAGGTAACTTTCAAAACTTTTCAGGCAGTAAACCCACCAGAATTCAAGGGTTCCTTAGAACCAATTGAAGCAAATGTGTGGTTAAAGGAAATAGAGAAGGCATTTGCCTTGGTAAAAGTGAAAGAGGAGCAGAAGGTTCACTTTGCAAGTTACTATCTGAAGAATGAGGCCACCTATTGGTGGGAAATGGTAAAGACATTGGAAAGCACAGATGTTATTACTTGGGAAAGGTTTAAGGAATTGTTTTTAGAAAAGTATTTTCCTCAGTTTGTTCAGGATCAAATGGAGCTGAAGTTTTTAGAATTAAAGCAAGGGAACATGTCGGTAACAGATTATGAGGGGAAGTTTGAGGAATTGTCAAGGTATGTGCCGTTGTATGTTGATACTGATAGAAAGAAAGCTAAGAGATTCCAGCAAGGCTTGAAGCCATGGATCAGAGGGAAGGTAGCTATTTTTGAATTGGATACCTATGCCGGGGTTGTACAGAAAGCTATGATCGCAGAGACAGAGAGTGAGATGTTCCAGAAAGAAAAGGAAAGCAAGAAAAGGAAAGTTGAGGGAAGTGAGGATCAGTCACAAATAGGGAAATTTCCAAATTTTAAGAAGGGCAAGTTTCAGCCAGGGAGAAATTTTAATTTCAGGAGACAAAATCCAGGAGACGGAGGCCAGGGCAATTGTCCAGCTAATGTGAATCAGCCGAATCAGTTGAGATTAACTTTTCCAGATTGTCAAGTATGTGGAAAAAAGCATGGAGGAGTTTGTAACAAGTTAAATGTGGTATGTTTTAAATGCAACCAGAAAGGGCACTACTCGAGGGAGTGCCGAAATCAGCCAGCAAGAGAGCCAGCGAATAAGAATCAGCCTATCCGGAATCCAGCAGTGAAGGTTCCAGCCATTGGATTTACATGCTTTAAATGTGGGAAGCCAGGACATATAGCCAGGGATTGCAAGACACCAGCCCCAGTCAGTAATGCATTAAGGATTATGGGATCTACCCCAACAGTGAATGAGACTCCGAGGGCTAGAGTTTTTGACATGTAAGTGAAGGATGCGATCCAGGATACGGATGTCGTGGCAGGTACGCTTAATGTGAATTCTTTATGTGCCAAAGTGTTAATAGATTCGGGAGCAACTCGATCGTTTGTTTCACAAGATTTTGTTAGTAAGTTAAATTGTCCAGTTGGGTATTTAAATGAAATAATGACTGTGGAATTAGCAAATCAAGAACGTGTAACTGTTAACCAAGTTTGTGGGAATTGTGAGATTGAGATTTCTGGTAGTAAGTTTTGTGTAGATTTGATACCGTTTAAGTTAGGAGAATTTGACGTTATATTAGGGATGGATTGGTTATCTAAGCATGATGCTCAGATAGATTGTCGAAATAAGAAAGTAATGGTAAAAACGCCAGACGAAAGGATAGTAACGTTCAAGGGACAGAAGCAGGTAAAGAAGTTCTTAACGATGATTCAAGCCAAGAAGTTATTACGACAAGGATGTGAGCATTTCGTAGCAGATGTGATCGGCAGAAGTCAGGAGCCAGCAAAACTTGAAGATATTCCAGTTGTGAAGGAATTTCCAGACGTGTTTCCCGACGAATTACCAGGACTTCCTCCAGATAGAGAAATTGAATTTGCAATCGACTTAGCACCTGGAACCGAACCAGTATCCAAGGCCCCGTATAGAATGGCGCCCGTTGAGATGAAAGAGTTAGCAAAGCAATTACAAGAGCTGTTAGAGAAAGGAGTAATCAGACCCAGTGTATCCCCGTGGGGTGCACCGGTATTATTTGTCAAGAAGAAGGATGGAAGCATGAGACTGTGCATCGACTATAAGGAGCTCAACAAGTTGACAATCAAGAATAAGTATCCGTTACCCAAAATTGATGTTTTGTTTGACCAATTGAAGGGAGCCAAGTATTTCTCCAAAATCAATTTAAGATCGGGATATCATCAACTGAAGATTAAACCAGAAGATATACCAAAGACAGCTTTCAGAACAAGGTATGGGCATTATGAATTTCTAGTAATGTCTTTTGGATTGACCAATGCCCCAACAACGTTTATGGACCTGATGAACAGAATTTTCAAGAAATATTTTGGACAAGTTCGTTATAGTATTTATAGATGATATTTTGATCTATTCAAAAATGGAGGAGGATCATGCGGAACATTTAAGGACAGCTTTGGAGATTTTAAGGAAAAAGAAGTTATATGCTAAATTGTCGAAGTGTGAGTTTTGGCTACATGAAGTTCATTTCTTAGGACACATAGTCAGTAATGAAGGGATCAAAGTGGACCCGACAAAGATCGAGGCAATTACGAATTGGGAAAGACCGAGAACACCCACTGAGGTAAGAAGTTTCTTGGGATTGGCAGGATATTATCGACGATTCGTTCAGAATTTCTCAAGAATTGCAACACCATTGACAAAGCTTACACGAAAGAATGAAAAGTTTATATGGAATGACAAGTACGAAGAAAGTTTTCAGGAATTAAAGTGGAGATTAATCACATCACCTATTTTGTCACTTCCAGACGATCAAGGGAATTTCGTAATTTATAGCGATGCTTCTTACAAAGGATTAGGATGTGTTCTTATGCAGCACGATAAGGTGATTGCGTATGCGTCAAGGCAATTGAAACCACACGAACAGAAGTACCCTACTCATGATTTGGAGTTAGCAGCTATAGTTTTCGCTTTGAAGATTTGGAGACATTATTTGTATGGAGAAAAATGTGAGATTTTCACGGATCACAAAAGTTTGAAATATATATTTACCCAAAAGGAACTTAATATGAGACAAAGGAGATGGTTAGAATTGATCAAGGATTATGATTGCTTGATTAATTATCATCCCGGTAAGGTGAACGTTGTAGCAGATGCGTTAAGTCGGAAGGAAAGGTTAAATGTGTTATCTGTACCTGAAGAGATATATAAAGAATTTTAAAAATTGGAATTGGAGATTAGAATTTGCAAGCTTGAGGAAGCAAAAGTGTACGGTATGATTTTCCAACCGGAGTTATTGGAGAAAATAAAGAAATGCCAGAAAGAGGTAATGGATCAAGAGATAAATAGTTTGGTAGGTGAGGAATTATGCATGCAACAAGATGATCAAGGTATTCTTAGGTTTTCTTCAAGAATTTGGATTCCACCAGTGACGGAGCTGAAAAATGAAATTTTACAAGAGGCACATAGTTCAAGATATTCCATCCATCCAGGGAGTACCAAAATGTACAAAGATTTAAAGAAGAATTATTGGTGGCCAGATATGAAGAGGGAAATTGCGGAATGGGTTAGCAAATGCTATACCTGTCAGAGAGTTAAAGCAGAGCATCAGAGACCAAGCGGATTGCTACAGCCATTGGAGATTCCAGAATGGAAGTGGGAACATATTACCATGGATTTCATAGTTGGATTACCAAGGACAAGGGCTAATCATGATACCATTTGGGTTATAGTAGATAGACTTACCAAGTCAGCTCATTTTCTGCCTATAAATGAACGATTTTCGCTCGACAAGTTAGTTCATATGTACTTGAAAGAGATCGTAGTTCGTCATGGAGTTCCAGTGTCTATTGTATCTGATCGAGATCCAAGATTTAATTCAAGATTTTGGAAGAGTTTTCAAGAATGTTTGGGAACAAGATTGAATATGAGTACGGCCTATCACCCCCAAACGGATGGCCAAAGTGAAAGAACGATCCAGACAATCGAGGACATGCTACGTGTTTGTGCTATTGATTTCAAAGGAAGTTGGGACGAGCATTTACCCCTGGTAGAGTTTGCCTATAACAACAGTTATCACGCCAGTATTGGGATACCACCTTGTGAAGCCCTTTATGGACGCAAATGTAGATCTCCAGTATATTGGGACGAAGTAGGAGAACGCAAAATACTCGGACCTGAATTGGTGCCGCAGATAAAAGAAGTTGTTGAAATTATCCAGAAAAGATTAATAGCCGCACAAGATCGTCAGAGGAAATATGCAGACCAGTCAAGAAAAGACATGGAATTTAAAGAAGGAAGCTTGGTATTATTGAAAGTATTACCGTGGAAAAGACTAACGAGGTTTGGGAAGAAAGGGAAGCTAAACCCAAGATATGTCAGACCTTTTGAAATCCTAAAGCGTATTGGCAAAGTAGCTTACGAGTTGGCGTTACCTCCGCACATGGAGCACATTCACAATGTTTTTCACATATCAATGCTTAAGAAATATAATCCAGACTCCAGGCATGTAATAGAATATGAGCCAATAGAGCTTCAAGCAGATTTGTCATATATAGAGAGCCCGGTAGAAGTTCTAGAAGAAAGAGAGAAAGTATTGAGAAATAAAGTGGTAAAGTTAGTAAGAGTATTGTGGAGAAACCCAAAGGTTGAAGAGTCAACCTGGGAGTTAGAAAGTGATATGAGAGAAAAGTACCCTCATTTGTTTTCTTAGAGATTCTGAGGACAGAATCCTTTTAAGGGGGGAAGAATGTAATATCCGGGATATATCGTGTAATTATTTTTGCTATTATATAATTATTATGTGTGTTCAGTATCTATTCTGTGAGCTAATTGTTAAGTGTTATCTGTACTTGAATATTCAAAAATAATATTAATTGAATATTTTAATTTTTATATGTCCAAATAAAATATAGATAATTGTCATATCTTCCTAATTATTTTTATGTTGGTTTATGGATTTATAAGAATCATATGAAATTTCTAAAATCTTTTTCCGGATAATTAAAATCTATTTTATAAAAACGGGAACCAACCGACGTCACCCGTTGTAAGGTTTTTGGAACCCGAAACTCTTTCGAGAACTCCTTCCTAACCTAATTGTAATATTCCGAGCATTTTCCATGTTTCCACTTTTTCGATCCGGCGTACGGTTTGTCCTGCGCGGGTCCCGGCGCAACATTTTCGATACAATATTCGTTCCAGTAAATCAATAAAACCCGTATTTTCGATAAACGGGAGCTTTTTATTAAACTATAACAATTATCACTTCGTAATACGTGTAACCAGGCGCTGAGACCAAGACCGCAGTACAAATTGTACTGATTTGGATAATTATCCCAAAAACCGATACCGTTTGGATCAGTTTTTACAAATAAACGTACCGTTTTATATCCGGAATGATCCAACGGGATACAAATTTTCCGTAATTATAAATAGCCTTTTACCGTATTTTATTTCGTATGAAAATCATTTGCAGACAGATAATTATATAATTTTCAGAGAAAAACCCTAATTTCCTAGAACTATTCTAAGAATCAAACAAGCATTTGGAGGTGTTATTGAATTCGGTTTGGAAAGCTCGAGTAACCAATCTGAAGGTCTTGAAGAGCTCTACCAGATTCTGTAATCCATACACCTGCAGAAATCAAGGTTATTTTTCTAAAAATTTATTTATTTTCGAATTTATTTTATTAAAAATATGAATTTTTGTTCGGATGATTGTTTGTATGATTTGATGATTGCATGTTGTAGAGCTTGTTTTCCTGATGATTTTCATATGTCATACGTCTGATTTGGAGTTCAATAACATGTTCAAATTTGAGTTTGATTTTCGAATTTTAAAATTAGGGTTTATAACCCGTATGAATGTTCTTAATTGAAATTTGGGGGTTTCTTATTCTATGATAGGTTGATGTTGTGTTATAGTGGGTTGTGTTCTCTGTGAAATTTGCAATCTAGTCGTATAAGTTTCATGAACCAATGAGGTCTGTAGAGAAGGGAGTTGTGTTTTGAAGTTTTCCGATGTTCTCCGGAAACTGGAAAATTTCACGGCCAAATTCCGGCCAACTCAGGGATTGTTAGGTTGTTTTGATTGCATGGTTGTGTTCCTGGTAACCTGTAGATGTGATCTGGAGGTGTTGGTGGGGTGAGGACACCGGGAACATGTTCTCCGGCCATCCCCGACTGTTTTCCGGCGACCCATTGGAAAATTACAGTTTAGTACCTATAGTTTTGAAAACGATGCAGTTTGGTCCCTGTAGTTTCCAGACTTTGCAAAAATTGGATTTCTGTTTTAAAAATGTTTAAAAATCATATTTCCTATTTATTTTTATTATAAAAATTCGTTTTTAATTTCTGAAAATTCTAAAAATTATTATTTTAATTCTGAAAATTATTTTTAATTCACAAATAAATCTAAATTAATTAGTTAATTAATTTCAGTTAATTTCTAATTGATTAATTGGTCAATTAATTCGAAAATTAATTGATTAATTGATTTAATTAATTATTAATTGATTTTAGTTAATTATTTAATTAGATTTAATTATTTAAAAATGATTTAAAAATGCTGAAAAATAGTTTCGAGCTTTAAAATATTATTCTAAATTATTTCCAAGGCTCGATAATTATTCTAAAATTATTTCGGAGCCAGAATTGGCCAACCGAACCCTGTTTATTAACCCGAAATTGATCCAACGACCCGTTTTAATTCCGAAAAATGTTTTAAAAATTATTTTAAATACCAGAAAGCCTATTTATGACTCGAGACTTCTTTATAAATGATATATCATTGATTACGTGATGTATTATATGCTATATCTGACTTGTTAATTGACTATCGGTCTATATATTATGTATTTACTTGATTATTGCATAACTTTCAATCCGTTAATCGGATTTGGGTAAAACGAAGGGTAGATAGAAGTATGTGTTGAATAGAATTCTATGAGTAAATTATTGATAGATTCTTATGATATGTGAGCAGAAGAGGCAAGACGTAGGAAAGGGAAACAGATAGTTGAGGAGTAAGACGCTTGTGATTGGAAACGAGTGCAGTGTAGTAAGCTAATATCAGGCAAGTGTTCTGAACTTTCTCGAGATGTAAACAAAATCCCAAACACTGAACTGAATTACTTGTACATTCAATCCTTGTATCCTATGCTTTGAAAGCCTAAATCTTTGAAACCCTGAAATGTTGATTCCTTTGTTATCCAATTCTTTCATTACCCAGCATCCAAGCTTTTAAATTGCCTTATTGATCCTTATAAGGATTGAAACCCTTTCATTGTTAAACATTTATTGTTGTTAATGATTTCGGTTATTGTTTATTATTGCATATTCTGTTATTATGTTAGAATTGGATTGTTTTTATAAAATTGTGGACCAGATTCGTGGTCAGACCATATAATGGTCAAGTTAGGCCAATGTGTGCCTTGGATCCAGTAGTTAGAGCAATGCTGTGTGCCTTGCTCGGGGTTAGTGCGTGACTGATCAGCAGCCTAACCTTGGTTTTTAAATTAAAAGTATAATATCCAATTCTAAATCATAATCCATTGTTCACTTGATATCATAATCATATTCACCTGATGATCATTATTCTCAGTTTTGTCATTTTGACTTGCTGAGCTAGTTAGCTCATTTGTGCGATGTTGTTTATATTCTTTCCAGTTAAAATAGAACCAGTTGGTAGCAAGGATCCCCAGTCCAGCGCGAGAGCTAGGGGTTCAGATTGAGAAAGCTGAGCTAGTAGGCTTCTTTTGGGATAATTTAAGTTTATAAAAGTTTGTAATAATGTTTAATACTTAGTTTGAGTTTAAAATAGTTGGGATTTGAACGGTTTGTAATATATTAGTGTGTTTGGCTTGTGTGCATACTTTAACCTGTTGCGGTCCGTGGTGGTTGGTAAGTAGGGTCACTGCATATATTATTATTATCTTTATTATTGTTATAAGCAGGTTATAATTAAGGTGTGTGTGTGGACCCCAAACTTCTGACCCGGGTTTGGAGGGCGCCACAAGTGCTATTGCTATGACAGGTAATCTAGTTCAACACTCAATGAGAAAGCACATCAGCATTAGGTACCACTTCATAAGGGACCATGTGGATGATGGTACAATGGAATTGCATTTTGTTCCAACAGATCAACAACTAGCAGATATCTTCCCAAAACCACTGTGTGAAGCTACTTTTACAAGATTGGTAAATGAACTTGGAATGGTTTCAGGTTCTTTCTCTAAATATGCTTAGTTTATGTTCTGATACATCAGACTTTATGATCAGTATTTACATATATTACTATCTTTGTGTATTCTGTGCTTAATTAGAAATTTTCTAAGTTCTGATTGTTGTCTGATGTGAATTTCTAAACTCTGATAGTGATATGACTATTTCTGTGACTATTCAATCCAATAAGGATAATTGTGCTAGATGTTGACCTAGTAATCTTTAATGTACTAAAGATCCCATGTATGAAGTAATTGTTTATGTGGAAATCTTTTAACACAAGCAAATTCTGATATTGAGCTTAGTTAAAGTTTACTTTGTGTATCTTGTTACTAAGTCAAAAACTAGAATATTGCTTCTTATCTGTTTAGTTCTGATGTTGGTAAATCTGATAGATGTACTAAGTGCTGAAAAGCCTCACTTATCAAAAGAAAAAGAAAAGAAAATAAAAATCAGGTACTCCTTTGAGATCTAGAGTAAAAATATGGAAGGGACGACCCAAGTGCATTGCTGGTATTAAGTTATATGCATTAGAAAAACAAAATAAAATTTTCTTGGTGACTTTTCACATTCTCTGATTACTGGAGAAATACTCTGGCAATAGCATAAATTCTGATAAGCAGTCGTGACTCACTTACACTGAGAAGCCACTGTACAATGGAATTTCAAAAGATGCATAAAATGAGCACAAAACAGTTGAGGTGGACTCATGCATGAACTCATTCTATAGTAGATTTCAGAATAATGACAGATTTTGAACAAAGTTCTTAGTTATGCCTTATTTCTAAGATGTACTGAAGTGAATCATACTTTAATCTTTATCTGATATTTAGCTTACTGCACACACATACACTCCATATGAATGATGAAAATTACTGTGGTGATAAATGTTATTTTAGATGAACAGTTTAAGTGTCAGTTGCATAAATTCTGAAGACAAGTTCTGATGGAAGTTCTGATGATTAAGTTCTGATGAAACCATATCAATATCAGTACTTGTGTGAAGAATTACAGGAATGAATCATTCACTTTTCGAGTTACGGAGCCATATTCTGATGAATTTTAAATTCTGATAATAATCAAGTTCTGATAATGACGTGGCAGTATTTATTTACTTGGTTTATTTTTGGTCATTACTTGAACGGTCATATTTTACAGAATATTGGTTTATGAGAGATAAAGCAGTAATAATCATTTATTTAGTGGGAACAGTTTTTTTTAAAAACTGAACGTGCAAAGTCATAAATACTTGATTAATGGGATTACTTGGTTAGTGGGATGGTTTTTCTCCTTAAAAAACTGCATATGATAAGTAATGATTACTGAATACCCGTGCCTATTAATTATTTAAACTGCTGCATGCCTGACAGGTGTCCAAAGACCTTTCATATTCATCTCAACGGTTATCTTTTACCAAGTATAAGTAAAAGAGATAAAAGATTGTAAAATCTTTTATTCACTTTTATATTCTATCTTTCTCTTTTTACTCTTATACTCTCACTATTTTCTGATGATTTATCACACAGGCATTTTCTCGAACACCTTTCAGCCACTCAAATTTTTCACTAATTTCTCAATGGCACCTAAAGATATTATCTTCAATGGAGCAAAGTTTGTTCCTAATAACTATGCTGCCATTCTTTCCACGTAAGAAGCTCCGTCAGAACTTCACTTTGTTCAGGACTTCTTAGCTAATAGTGAAATCGGATACGCTCTGACTCAACCATCAAGTTTTCCTGGATCACAAGTGCTGACATTCTGGAGAACAGGGGTTTATGATGATGGTGGTAAGCGTGGATCTCCTAGTATTATCTTTACAGCAAATGAGGAGGATTATGTTGTTACTCCGACAGTGGTTCGCAGGGCTCTCCATTTACCAGAAATGTTCAATTTAGTGCTGCTGTTGAGGAACCACTGCTTCAGGAAATGATGGCTGATTTGGGCTATGAAGAAAGTTTAGCAAAAATGGGTCAACTCAAACGTGCACACATGCACCAAGAATGGAGTTTTTTCTTTGACGGCATCACAAAGGCATTTGGTAACAAATGTATAAATTTTGATGCCATTCCAATCTTGTCTCAACAAATTGGGTATGCTCTTCTCCATCAGTCTCATTTTGATTTTGCTAGAACTGTGCTATGCTTTATTGGTGACAGAATGAAAGAGGATAGGAATATTGTCTATTTTGCTAGATTCTGTCAATTAATTTATAGTCACTGTGCAGAAGATGAACCTATCTTAGCCATTGACCTGTTAGAATCCTTTAAGCTAGCCAAAAGGGCTTTTACTGATTTACTAAATGCTGATAACAAAAAGGCAATTTTGAGACCTCTTAGAATTCCCTTAGTTGTCAAACAAGCCCTGGTAAATGCTGATGTTTCCAAATACTCTATAATTTATCCTGATGTACCACAACCACAACATCAACCACAACCACAACCTCAACCACAACCATCAGAACCTACTCTTATCCCTCCTCAAACACAAACATCAGAATATGCTCATTACCCATCAGCACATACTACAGTGCAACCTTCTTTTGCTAGAGCAACAACATCAAGATCTAAGAAAGTTTCACAGCAGAAAAGAAGGAGGATCATCTTGAGAGATGAATCAGATGATGAGGCACAGGTTCAACCTACAGAACCTGTTGTTACTGCAGCTGAGAAAGTCTCTTCTCAGAAAGTTACAGAGACTGGGAGTTATAGGTCCTTAAAAAGGCCTAGAACAATTAATTCTGATGATGTAGCTCCTACAGTCTCTTCAAAAGCAAAAAGATTTAAAACATTAGCAAAAAGACCTGCAGATTCTGGTAAAGGAATGGAAGCAGCAGCTAAGGAAGAGGGTCAAAAATCTCTGATCTCACAAGACCCTGTTGAAGCTCACAATTCTCCAAGTGCTGATCCAGACCTTCATGCAACTCATCACTCTCCAATTCATGAGCCAGAAACAACTCATATTCCGACACCTCCAGTATATCCAGTACATGCTGATAACCAGGGGCCAAGTGATGAAATTGACATCCATAACTTGGAAGTGACTCAGGTTTTGTATCTGGAAGCTCCACCAACTACACAACTTTCTCAGCACACTCCTCCAGCCATTCCAGTGCTAAATTCTGATGATCTTGGAGATGGATCTCCAATTGCTTCTCATACAGTCATTTTTATCAGAAGATGATGATAGTGAAGATTCTGCCACTTCTGTTGCACTGCCTGCTGCAAACTCTGATGTAGCTGATGTTAGTGTAGATGCTGATGTAGCTGGTCCTTCTGGAGATGCTCCTCTACCACCAGCTTCTAAGGTTGCTTTTATCGAGAAGTTTGTAGAAAGGGCTCCTCCAATTCCTTGGAGAGAGACTCAAAAAGGGCAAGAGTGGATCAAAGACTGGAATAATGTTGAATTTGTCCCTAATGCAGCTGTTTTTTCTTAACATCTGACAAAGGTTGGTGAGATGTTTGCCAATGATGATTTCAAGACACATCTTAGAGTTACAGCATGAGTACAAAGCACCTCCAAGGTCAACACTCAGCAACTCACGACCAGCTGGACAAAATTCAAAATAAATTGCAAGAGGATGCAGAGAAGATCAAAGTAGAGAAGTAGAAGTTTTTCAAGCCAAACTTTGACTGTTTAGAAAATATTAAAAAGTCTCAAGACAAGCAGCAAGCTCAAATTTCTGATCTTTTACAAAATCAAGCTGCTCAACAAGTTCAGCTTAATGAACTTCAAAATTCCGTGGAATTGCATGTCTCCCTGCTTCTTCATGATGATGCCAAAAAGGGGGAGGAAGTAATTAAGTCCAAATGCAAGTCTACTAAATCACAGAAAGAAAAAGATGATGAAAATGAAGATCAGGGAAACTTTGAAAAGGGTGGAGGTCAAAGAAAAAGCAAAGGTTCTTCATTACAGAAAGACAGAACTACAAGTCAAAGGCTAAGTTCTGATGCTGGAAAGAAATCAAGCTCAGGTAAACAAGTTCTAGTCAATCCTGAAGATCTTGATGAAGAGATCTCAAAGAATCTGTTTCTTAAAGAAAATCCAGGGATGGATCTTGAAATGCTGGAAGAAGAAGAAGCTAGACTAAAAGCTGCAATTGATAAGTCACAATCTAAGTCTAAAGCTTCTGCAACAACAAAGAAACCTCCACAGGCTAAAGGCATTGTGATTAAAGAAAGAACAAGTGCTGAGGCATCTAAAGCCAAATCACAAGTGGAGTATGATCCAAAGTTTAAGGGCAAAGGTAAAGTTGATGAACCTGTAAGTGTTTACATGACAACTATGGATGAACAAATAGATGCTGATGAAGATACTGATATGATTTTGAAGAAAAAGAAAGATTCTCAAACAACTTCTGACAGAGTTCCAGTTGTTCAAAGTCAGGAGTTAGTAAATTCAGATGCTACAAGGAAGCAAGCAACCTCTGACACAACTCAAGTTAGCTTGACATCAGGAGATAAGGGAATAACCTCTGACATTGATCATGTTAAACCTTCAACTAATCTACCAGGATTCACCCAAGCTAAACAATCTGCTCAAACTCTGAAGAGTACATCAAGAGGTTTTCAGAGTAGATTACTTCTAGGAAAGGAGGCAAGAGATAAAACTGGTTTGGGAAATGCTGATGAAAGAAGAGTATGCAACACAACTCTAGATCCTACATCTATGTCTGAACCAGGAATATGCACAACTCCTGAAAGATTGGATCAATTGGAGTCTGTACAAATGGTTTACCACTCTGCACTGAAAGAATAGGTTATGTTATATTTCATGACAGATGGGAGGGTATTCCAAATTAGGCAGGATGCTATTAACTTGAAGTACTATGAAGAATTGGAACATGTGCTATATTTGCTTCAAGTAAAGAACAAGTCTATAGATGATGCTGCCAAATTCTTAAGGTCTAATATTGAGAGACAGAAGAAACTTTACAGGATAAAGTCTGACAGCTCATACTATCCTAAGTACAGAGCTCATGATGGAAAAATTGTTGAAATAAAGCCTAACACTGCAAAGATTGTTACTACCTTTCTGGGTTATAGGGCTGTTGAATTCAACATAGAATCAGACAAAGCCTATTATATCAGACTTAATGAGGATATAAGAAAGGCAAAGATCAATGATCTCAGAGCTGCTATCTTTCAGATAAGTGAAGATACAGCTGAGCTAAAAGAAGCCAAAATGAGGATGTTGAATGAACTTGCATATGCTGAGAGATGTCTTTTAAAGAATTATCTCAGGGCAACTCCTGATATTAAAGAGATCACATAATGAAACCAAGTCAGGGACTACAACAACTAAATTCTGAATAAAAATACAGGCTAAAGCTGATATCAGACTTTAAGGATAGTAAAAGCTACAAGTACTGTAAGTTGTAGTTTCTTAGTCCAATTCTCATGTGCATTTGTACTTAATGTTTTTGACATCATCAAATATATATTGAACTTGTATATTATGCTAATTTACAAGTTGGGGGAGATTGCTAGATATATTTGGGATGTCATGTTTAATGTGTTTCATGTTTAGTTTTCAGATCTTAACAAACTGGAAATATCAGTACTTACTGAAATCAACACTTACTGGAAGTTAGAACTTAAGGATATGAGTACTTAAATTATCAGGAGATAATTATCAGAAGATGGATATCAGAACTTAAGTGCGGGAGGACGAACAGTTAAGGAAAGGCTGATTGAAAGGAAAGAAGATTAAGACTAAATAAAGAAGAGATATGCACGGAGAAGATTTCTATGGAGAATAGAAGACTTGGAAAAGAAGATATCTAATTGATATATTTTAGGATACAGAATCATATTCAATATCAATTAGAGATTATCTTGTAACTGTGTAGTATATAAACACAGACATAGGGTTTACACTATATGTGTTATCATAATCGAAGTTATTATTTATTGTAAACCTAGCAGCTCTCATGATAATTTGTTCATCACTGAGAGAGGACAGTTCCATATTGTAACAGAGTTTATTGTGTTGAATAAAATCTGTTTTCTGTTACTTGTGTTATTATATTCGATTTGACTGTGATAAACACTGTATGCAACCCCCTTCTACAGTGTGTGTGACCTAACAGGGGAGGATCCAGTTCTAGAAGTCAACTTCAATCTGCAAGGAAGTGGACCAAATCACATACACCTGACTTAATTATTGGAGATCCTGAAGCAGGTGTCAGAACTAGAACTGCAGCATCAAATAAATGTCTCTATCATTCTTTTCTATCTCAGACTGAACCAAAGAAAGTTGAAGAAGCTCTTCAAGATGCTGATTGGGTGCAAACAATGCAGGAAGAGTTAAATGAATTTGAAAAAAATAAAGTCTGGACCCTAGTGCCAAGACCAAAGAACATATCAGTTGTCGGCACAAAATGGGTGTTCAGAAACAAAATTGATAGTGATGGCATAATTACAAAGAATAAAGCAAGGCTGGTTGCTAAAGGCTACTCTCAATATGAGGGTATTGATTATGATGAAACATTTGCACCAGTTGCTAGATTAGAAGCCATAAGGATCTTTTTGGCTTATGCTGCTCATAAAAAGTTTAAAGTCTTTTAAATGGATGTGAAAAGTGCTTTTCTTAATGAAGAATTGGAAGAAGAGGTCTATGTTGAACAACCTCCATGCTTTGTAGATTCAAAATTTCCAAATCATGTCTACAGGCTTGATAAAGCACTTTATGGCCTTAAGCAAGCTCCTAGAGCATGGTATGAGACTTTAGCTCAATTCCTTTTGGAAAGTGGATTTCACAGAGGTAAAATTGATAAAACACTGTTCTACCTCAACCATGGAAGGGACTTACTTTTGGTACAGATATATGTTGATGATATCATATTTCGTTCTACCAATGCTAAACTCTGTGAGAGGTTTGCAATGCTAATGCAGTCAAGATATCAAATGAGTATGATGGGAGAACTTAGTTATTTTCTGGGCCTTCAAGTCAAGCAAAATGAAGAAGGTATTTTTATCTGTCAATCCAAGTATACCAGAAACTTACTGAAGAAGTTTGGAATGCAAGATAGTTCAACAGCATCCACTCCCATGGCCACTGCAACCAAGTTAGATAAAGATACTGGTTCACCAGTAGATATTACTAACTATAGAGGTTTGATTGGCTCTTTACTCTATTTAACTGCAAGTAGACCTGATATCATGTATGTAATATCCCCAAATTTTGGAATTTTTGAGACACTGTTGAATAGTAACTTTTGCTGATTATGCTGATTAAGGAAATTTTTATGCCACACTATGTAGGAGTTCTTGTATTGATATTCTGAGATCTTATTAGTCCTCCATAAAGTATATGAGTGTATGTAAAGATCGTCAGAATCCAAATACGAACACTTTGATTTTTCCCGAAAATCCACCAGATACCGAAAGGATTGAGTATAAGGTAACATGACTAAAAGGATTTTAATTCAAGGATTTTAAGCAAGGATCATTAAAGGACTATAAAATATGAAGAGAGGGTTATGGAAGCCCAAGTAATAATATCCCAGATATGATCCCTCAAACGATCACCGAGAACGATAGTTAAGCGAACCGTGAAACAAATAAGCGACCATTGATCAAGCTTATACAAGTAACCAAAGGATTAACCAAATAATTAAGCACTAATCAAAGAGATTAGAGGAGGATGACATCATCAAACTATAAGGGAAGGACATGTGGCAAAGGAATGATGCAAGCAATGACATGAGCAAGTGATGTCATCACTTCATCAAGATATTTGTTCAAAAATCTCCTCCACCAAGAATTTCTTTCTCATTTCCCAAGGAAAACCAAGCAAGAAAAAGCTCTCCCCCATTTTCTTCTTCTTTCATTCGGCCTTTTCATAAAAATGGTGAAATTGATTTTCAAAACTCAAGCTCTAGGCCATGGAAAATTGCAAGGTTTGTTTCTTTTGATCCTATATTTCATAACTTAGTTATGCTATAAGTTTGGATCCAAGAATCCAAGGTTTACCTAGTTAAACAATTCCTAAAAGTTTAGGGTGAATAGTAACTTTCAAGAATAAATTTTTTATTCCTGATTTTATTTGTAAGGTCAAGGTAGCTTAAGCATAGATCAAGGCTTCCATGGGCATTCCAAGGATCATTCATGGATTAAAAGCTTCAAGGAAGGTATAACTCTTCATGATCTTAGTCTTAAGTTTTGTTTGTTTGGATTTCCTAATGTTTAGATGATGGGTTAGTGTATTGGGTGTGTAATCATATTTAGAGCTTTGTTTAGTAAATGGTTTTGTTGATTTTGGAGTTAGGAGTGATACTTGTTGGATTTGAAGTTCTTGGTCACATTTTGACTTGGTTTAGATGAATAAGTTGAGATCTTGAGTTATGGTTGAATGATCTTGTATTGTGTTTGAATGATGGTGGAATGGTATTGATAGGTGGTGGTTTGTTATTGAATTGATTTGCTAAAATTTGGGAATCACTAAGTTATAGCCGTCGTAATGCCCCATTTTCCTTAGACTGTTTTGTGCATGACTTTTGCACCCGAACACTCACTGCCATGAACTTACCATTACCATTCTTAGAAAGTTTATGATTCAAGATTCGTTTTGATTTGTCATTCGCTTAGATCTGATTTACGGTTTAGGAGAAACGACCATTTTAAGTAATGGCATTTCACGAGCGAACCCCGAAACCCCGAGTAACTTTGAGACCATAATTGAGACCCGTAAATGATTAATCGAAACACAAAACAATTATGTAAGGTGGATTAGGCAGTTGGTAAAGTACTCGCGAAAGAGTTGCCTTAAAATTCATAACGGTTAATTTATTAAAATTGGTGGAGCCGAGGGTACGCAAACGATTAACGCAAATCGTTAAGCGTATAAGCGACCGTCAGGGTATGAGTGCATTTTGACTAGTTTCTTAAGCGACCGTGGTCTAATTCCGGATTATGTTATTGTTCATAGGTTACCGGACCCACTCCAAGCTTAAGTCTATCCCGGAACACTCAGGCAAGTTTTCTACCCGTGTAACTGTTGTTGTGATGTATATGTGTATATGCATTATCTTGTGATAAGTGCATGATTGTTATTAGAAAATCTTGAGATATATTGGAGCATGTTGATATGATATATATGCATGCCTGTTTCATAACCTTGATATTCTATTGTCAATTCAAACGCTTATAAACTGCATAATACCTATGCTAGAGATAAGCAGTAGTTGCGTATACCCTTAGTATAAGGGACCCGAAGGTGAACATTTCTCTAAACCGGGAGTCGATGTTCCCGAGTATATATATATATATTTATATATATAGTTTTCTATAACTATTCATCGAATAAGGTATATTTGATGGTGTGAATAATAATCAAACTTATTTCTATTATTCAAATAAAGATCGTATTTTCGTATAAGTATATCTTTTGTTATTTATTATTCATTTCAAGTATGAGAATTAAAACTTCTACTTCAAATATTTTCATAAATATTATCCTTATGGGAATATTATTTAAATAATAATATTAAGATATTTTCTAATATATTGGGATTGATTTTTTTTATTAAATCATCATTACTCTAAACATTCTTTAAAATGTTTATGAGTCTTCAAAATGATTTTTAAAATTTAGAGCGGATCTCAAAACTCATTTTCAGAATTAAGATCTTCCTTTCGAAGAGGATTTAAATACTCGCTCAAAACCTGAGGGATCCGGTTCTGTGGTGTATTTTATACTCGCAATGAGGTTGCTATTTTGAGAAAACATTTTGATTACTTGCCCAACATTTGGGAAGTAAGTCCATCTAGTTGAGTCGGCATAAGCAACATGGGCTCAGTGGGCGTCCATGAAAGTATAAGTGGCTCAGTGGGAGTCCATCAATGCGTAAGTGGCTGAGTGGCAGTCTAACATAAGGTCCTAATGTGGTCAGGGTGATGACAGTGGGGGATTCATCCATCTACTAGTAGAAAAGGTGACTTAATTGGTATCTTTGCCAGATCAGCAAGATATCAAGTTTATTCCAAGGTTTTCTTCTTTCCAAATTCATTGGATATTGTAACTCTGTTTATAATTTTCATAACAGAGGTTTTCAAGGAGTGTATGAAATGTATATATATATATGTATATATATATCGGGACTTAATGAAGTATCTCGTAACTTCATTCTTTATAATGATATTTCAAAGATTGAATCTATTCAAGTCTTATCTTGTAGTCTCATCTATGTGATGAACTTTTGAAACTGATTATACCTTGAACGGTGGTAGTTCAAGTAGTATTCGGAAAAGATATAAGTATATTGGAGTATCTTATAACTTCATCTTTTCAACTTATATCTGGTTAATGATTACCTTATGCATGATAAAGATTTTTAGAAAAACGTTGAGACAAGGTGAGATATATGAGATCACCTTGCAACGATATTTTTATACAGTTATAAATTGGAACTCTGTGTATATTATGCATGGAAGAGGACTTCCAAGATTTTGAAAAGTATATATACATATATACTGAATATTTTGCGACTTGGTCGCGTTAAGATATCAAACTTGGTTCATTTTTACTTGACCAAGACTTTCATGAGTACTATGAGAATACTCATATATTGTAAATTATTATACATATTATTTCGGTGGGCTTGTTGCTCACCCTTACTTTCTTCTTTCATCACACAATAACAGATAGACAAGATGAACAGGACCAAGCTCCCAATTCGCGAGCGGATAGGAAATGTTCCGCTGTTTCCAGTAGGCGTTGATGCCGTTGTAACTGAGGTAAGAACTACCAATAGGCTAGGCTTTCAACTTTTGATGTACTAGACTTATGTATATTTATGAATTGTAATAATGGCAAAGAATATGTAAATTTATTCAGAAACCCTTTTGAGGTGTAATGACTTATAATTATGGAATAAAATGACTTGTGTTATTTTTGGATATTCATCTCTGAGACTATAACTTGTGGTGTGTGTGTATATTGTAGGGTCACAGTACACAGTAGTTGGTTGATTATTAAGATTAAGTATTATTAAGGGGAATGGAACTCGTGACAACCCGGATCCCCGACCTCGGATTTGGGGGTGTTACAATGTATGCCACCTGTCTTTGTGCAAGATTTCAGGCTGATCCAAGAGAACCTCACTTAATAGCTTTGAGAAGAATTTTCAAGTACCTTAAGGGTACAACTAATCTGGGATTGTGGTATCCTAGAGAATCAGATTTTAAGCTAATAGATTACTCAGATGCAGATTTTGCCGGATGCAAAATAGACAGGAAAAACACTAGTGGAAGCTGCCAATTTCTTGGAGGCTGATTGGTTTCTTGGTTTAGCAAGAAACAGAAGTCAATTTCCACATCAACTGCAGAAGTAGAATATATTGTTGTAGGAAGCCGTTATGCACAGATTCTTTGGATGAAGAATCAGTTACTGGATTATGGGTTAGAATTCTCTAAAATCCCTATTTACTGTGATAATTAAAGTGTTATTTCTATGACAGGTAATCCAGTTCAACACTCAATGACAAAGCACATTAGCATTAGGTACCATTTCATAAGGGAACATGTGATGGAAGGTACAGTGGAATTGCACTTTGTTCCAACAGATCAACAACTGGTAGATATCTTCACAAAACCACTATGTGAAGCTACTTTTACAAGACTGGTAAATGAACTTTGAATGGTTTCAGGTTCTTTCTCTAAATCTGCTTAGTTTTTGTTCTCATGCATCAGACTTTATAATCAGTGTTTACAGATTATTTTTACTTTCATATAATTTGTGCTTAAATTGAAATTCATTAAATGCTGATTGTTATCTGATGTGGATCTTTAAACTCTGATAGTGTTTTGAATGTTCTGTGACAATTCAATCCAATGAGGATAACTGTGCTAGATGCTGACCTAGTAATTTATAACATACTAGAAATCCCATGTTTGAATTAGTTGTTTATGTGGAAACTCATTAACACAAGCAAATTCTGATTTTGAGCTTAGCCAAGTTTACTTTGTGTGTCTTATTACTAAGTCACAAACTAGATTATTGCTTCTTATCTGTTAGATTCTGATGTCAGTAAATCTTAAGGATGAACTAAATGTTGATAAGTCTCACTTATCAAAAGAAAAGAAAAGAAAAGAAAAGAAAAGTCAGGTAGTCCTTTGAGATCTAGAGTAAATATGTGGAAGGGAAGACCCAAGTGCATTGCTGGTATTAAGTAATATGCATTAGAAAAGCAAATTAATTTTCTTGGTGACTTTTCACATTCTCTGAGTACTGGAGAAATACTCTGATAACAGCTTAAATTCTAATAAGCAGTCGTGACTCACTTACACTGAGAAGCCACTGTAAAAAGGAATTTCAAAAGATGCATAAAATGAGCACAAACAGTTGAGGTGGACTCTTGCATAAATTTGTTCTATAGTCGACTTCATGATTGATGACATATTTTAAGCACTTTTCTTAGTTATGCCTTATTTTTAAGATGTATTGAAGTTTATCAGACTTTAATCTTTATCTAATATTTTGCTAAATGCACACACTTTCACTCCATATGAATGATGAAAATTACTGTGGTGATTAAGTTATTTTTGACATACAGTTTAGTGTCATTTGCATAAATTCTGAGGACAAGTTCTGATGATTAAACTATGAAGAAAACAAGTCAGTATCTGTATGAAGAATCACAGAAAAAGATATTCACTTTTTGAGTTCGGAAGCCATATTCCGATGACTGGTAAAATCTGATATAAGTTAAGTTCTGATATTAAATCCTGAAGGAATCCTTGATGCTTACATGGCATTATTCTTTACTTGACTTATTTGTGATAAAATCTGAAACAGTCATATTTAAATCAGAATATATTTGGGTAAGATAAAAACAGTCATAATCATTATGGGTTAGTGATAAACGTGTTGGTCTTGAAAAACTGCTTGTGCACGGTAATTATTGCTTATTTTACGTGCCCATTAACTCTTGTTTTAACTGTTCTTGACTGTTCACGTGTTGCCAGGTGTAAAGTGTATCCCATGCTTCAAAATTATAACTGTTGAGTGGAGATAGAGTATATATATAGGGGTTAAAAATTTTCTAATCTTTTACTTCTATTCTTAATCTCTTTTATTCTCTCTCTCTAATATTCTCTGAAGCGTTCTCTTACAGGCATTCTCACAAACACCTTTCGCGCAACATATTTTCTCACTTAATTTCTTACAGAGATGGCACCGAAAGACGTGATTTTCAATGGAGCTAAGTTTGTTCCCAACAACTACTCGTCTATTCTTAGCAAGGCTGAAGCTCCATCGAAACTTCACTTTATTCAGGACTTTCTTGCTAATTCTGATATTGGATACGCTCTGACCCAACCTGACGCAGTCTCTGGAATCCAAGTATTGGAGTTTTGGAGAAGTGGAATCTATGATGATGGAGGTGCTCAAGGGTCCCAAAGTATTATCTTTACAACAGGGGAAGATGAACATGTCGTGATATTGACCACGGTTCGACGAGCACTGCAGCTGCTTGAGAATTGCATTTATTCAACTGTTGAGGAGCCAGTTCTTCAAAATATGATGGCCAGTCTGGGGTATGAAAATACATTGGCAAAGCTGGGTCAATTGAAGAGATCCAACATAAGGAGGGAATGGAGTTTCTTCTTTGACTATATTACAAAGACCTTCGCCAACAAATGTTTTAATTTTGATGCAATCCCCATACTCAATCAACAAATCGGGTATGCTCTAATTAATCAAACTGATTTTGATTATGCAAGTGTTGTTTTAGGTTTTATTGGGGATAGGATGACAGAAGATAGGAATATCGTCTATTTTGCTAGATTCTGTTAGCTTATTTATAGTTTTTGTAGTGATGATAAACCCCAATCTGCTAGTGAATTAATTTCATCTTATAGACTAGCAAAAAGAGCTTTTAATGACTTATTATCTACTGATAATAAGAAGGCTGTGTTAAGAACCCTCCGAGTTCCTTTATCTGTCAAACAAGCCTTAATAACCTATGATCCAGTTACATATACTGCATTATATCCTGATGTTCTACCATCCGAAACTCAACCATCAGCACCTTCCACCACTACCCAAACACCTCAAACTTCTCAATCACAACCAAAATCTACTATCAGGACATCTGTCAAACCATCAACTCAATCATCTCAACCTGAATCATCAGCACATACAATCAGATCTTCATCTTCCCGACCAAAGAGGACAATGTATGTTCCTCAACCTCCACAAAAGAGAAGGAAGATGATTCTCAGAAATGAATCTGATAGTGATGAGGAAACAATTGAAGCACGGGTTCATGCATCAGAACATGTGATAATTGAAGCTGAGAATGTTACTTCTCAGAAAGAAACTACAGCTCAAAGTTCTGATACTTTGAAAAAGAAATCTGTAAGTTCTGAAGCTGCTAAAGCAACTCCTTCATTGGCAAGGAGATTGAAGAAAATGAAGGCTAGGAGGTATTTGGCTAAGGCTCCATCAGAAGATACTGAAGAAGCTAAGGAAGGGGATCATGAATCTCTTATCTCACAAGAACCAATTGTTATTGAAGCTCTTCTAGCTCAAGCCAAAGAAACTGCTACTGATACAGTTGTAACCCCTCATGTCTCACCTATTAAAGCTACAGATGATGCTGAAGAACACACTGACAATTCTGAAATAGATATTCATAATTTGAATATACCAAATGTTCTTTATCTGGAAGCTCCATCTATAGAAGCTCAGCAATTTCAAAATTATTTTCCAAATTTAAATGTTGAGATACCATCTACATCAACCACACCAGCTCTGAAGATAAATTCTGATCTTCAAAATTTAAATGAAGTTGTTCCTGAATCTCCAGTTGCTTCACACACTGTTGTGTTGTCAGAACATAATGAGTCTTCCTCAAGTTCTGAAGACAGTGATTCCGCCGAGACTCCAGTTCCTATACTACGAAAGGAAGAATTGGTGAAGAAAATTTGTTAAAAAGGAAGCACCTATTTCTTGGGAGGATACTCACAGAGGTATGGAGTGGACCAAGACGTGGAATGACACTGATTTCATTCCAAGTTCTAACATTCTAATAGATCATATTGCTAAAGCTGATGAGTTGCTCACAAATGCTGATTTAAAGACACAACTCAAGATCACTGCTCTATCTACCAAACATCTTCAAGGTCTACATTCTTCTACTCTTGAGAAGGTTGATACACTAAAGGAACATGCTGATAAGCTAGATCTACAGCTTAATCTTGACAAGAACAGATATATCAGACCTACTCTTGAGAAAATTGAAGCCATTGAGAAGATTCAAGAGAAACAACAGGCCCAAATTGATGAGGTCCTGGCTAACCAAGTTTCTCAGAAAGCTCAATTGGAAGAAATCCAATCTTCAGTTGAACTTTTTCTTTCTCTCTTACTTCCTGATGATTCCAAAAAGGGGGAGAAGGTAGTTAAGTCCAAATGCTCACCTACTAAAATACTGAATAAAAAGGATGATAAAAGTGATGACCAGGGAAACTCTGATAAGAGTAGAAGTCAAGGAAAAGTTCAGGGAAAATCTTCTACACAGAACAAGTCAAGTTCTGATGCTGTGAATGCTAAAAGACTGAAGTGAAGTTCTGATAAGCAAAGTCTGATGTCAAGTTCTGATATTCTGATTCAGTCAGGATCTAAAGACTCTCAGAAGATTTTACAAACTCTGAAGCTAAAGGGGAAGCAAACTACTGTTTATTACAAAAATCCTAAAATCCAGACACTTGATAAGGAGATAGCAAGAAGATTATTTCTGAAACAAAATCCAGGAATGGATTTGGAAACTCTCAAGGAGGAAGAAGCTAGATTTGCTGCTGAGAAGACAAATCTTAAGTCTAAAGCTTCTGATGCAAAGAAACCTTCAAGGCCTAAGGAAAAAGGCATTGTGATCAAGGAAAAGTCAAAATCTAAGATTTCAAAGTCCAAGACTAGATCACAAACTAGGATTGATTCTAAGTCAAAAGGGAAAGAAAATGTTGGTGAACCTTTAAAAACTGATAAAAAGATAAAATCTTCCATTCCAGTCTATCAAACTACAATGCATGATGATGATTTGATAGAAAATGAAACTGTTCAAATTCTGAAGAAAAGAAAGGTAATTGAAGAATCTAAAACAACCTCTGACACTGCTCAAGTTGTTCAGAATGAAGAACAGCAAGCTAAAGAAGAAACAACAATATCTGATCAAGTTAATTTGGAAAAGATGACAATTGCTGATAAGAAGAAGGTGTTATGAAAGAAATCTACTCCAGTTGAACCAAAATCCAATCTCTTGATGAATCAACTTGCAACATTTGGATTGAGATCCAAGCAACCTAGGGATAAAGCTGGATTAGGTTCTGATGAAGAGAAGATACAAATAGAAGTAGAAGTTACTCTAAGAGATCCTTTCATGTTGACAGACAAACCATATGAACAAATCAAACAAAAGCACCTTGACAAGGTATTGTCTGCTCAAATCGTGATAGATGCTCATGATAAGGAAAATCTAAAGGAGAAATTGATTTTATTTCTCTATGATGGATTAACTTACAGGCTAGCTGATACTGATATGCTAAAGAAGTCTGTCTGAGAACTTCAACATATTCACTATCTTCTGGAAGTAAAATATGATGTTACAAGAAGATGGTCAGAATACATTTTGAAGGCTATAAGAGATTTATTCAGAATCTCTGGTATAAAGACTTCTCAGTATATATCAATGATTACTAAAGATGATGGAAGAGAAATTTCTATGCTGAAGAATTCTGCTAAGGTGGAAGTTATTCTGAAAGGAAAATGCTTATGTTATAATGAAAACTCTTCACATCCTAGAGTTATCGGACTTGATGATGGACTTGAAAGAACATCAATTCAAGCTCTCAGAACTGCCATTTATCAGATTGGTGATTGTAAAGATGAAGAACTGATGCAGGTCAAAGCACAGTTAGTTGAAATTCTGAGGAAAGCTGAAGACAAGCTGGTAAGAGATTTTGTTAAGAATCATTATGGATTCAGATTGATCCAGTGAAGTTGGTAAAGCTAAAAGGACTGTAAGTTGTAGTTAATAGTCTTATTAAACTCTTATTGTATTTGAACTTAAATGTTTTTGACATCATCAAATCTATTAACTTTTATATGTTGCACAATTTACAAGTTGAGGGAGATTGTTAGATATATTTATGATATCATGTCTAATATGTTTTATGTTTAGTTTTCAGATCTTAACAAACAGGAAATATCAGTACTTGATGGAATCAGTACTTACTGGAAGTTAGAACTTAAGGATATCATGACTTAGATTATCAGAAGATAATATCAGAAGATGGATATCAGAACTTAAGTACTGGAGGACTAACAGTTAAGGAAGGAAGCTGATTTACAGGAAAGAAGATCGAGACTAATACAAAAAGAAGATATGCATGGAAAGAGTTAGAGGACTGAAAGAATTGTATAAGATATCCGATTGATATATTTTAGGAGATAGAATTATATTCCATATCAATTAGAAGTTATCTTGTAACTGTGTACTATATAAACACAGACATAGGTTTACACTATATGTGTTATCATTATCGAGAAGATTATACATTGTAACCTAGCAGCTCTCGTGATATTTGTTCATCACTGAGAGAGAAACTCCCCCTGAGTTTATGGATCTTTGATTTGAGAAAAGGGAACTTTCTGTAAGTGATCTATTTTGAATTTCAGCTTCTTTTGATGACCCGATGGATGGTGCATTTTGAGTTCCGACGGATGAAGCTGATTGTCTCCCGACGGATAAAGCAGATTGTCTCCCGATGGATGAAGCATTTTGCAACTCGACAGATGTTGAATTTTGTGCTTCATTGGTAGTAGTTTTTTCTGCATTATCCTTTGATACTGTTTCTTGATCACTTTCATCATCACTGTCATCACTAATCATCTCCACATTATCAAATTTGAGGCTCTCATGGTAATCTCCATCTTACAGTCCTTCAATCTTCTTATCATCAAACACAACATGTATTGATTCCATAACAATGTTGGTTCTTAGATTGTAGACTCTATATGCTTTACCAACAGCATCTCCAACAAAAATTCCTTCATCTGCTTTAACATCAAACTTTCCATTTTAATCAGTTTGATTTCTCAAGATATAATATTTGTAGCCAAATACATGAAGAAAATTTAGAGTTGGCTTCATGTTCTTGAACAATTGGTAGGGTGTCATACACTTTGCTTGATTAACCAAAGAAATATTCTGAGTGTAGCATGCAGTATTTATAGCTTCAACCCAGAAGTATGTTGGTAATTTGGATTCTTCAAGCATTATCCTTGCAGCTTCAATAAGTGATCTGTTTTTTCTTTCCACTACTCCATTTTCTTGTGGAGTTCTTGCTGCTGAAAACTCATGCATAATCCCAATTTCTTCTCAAAATGCTCTCATGACAGAATTCTTGAACTCAGTTCCATTGTCACTCCTGATTCTTCTAACTTTGAAATCAGGATGATTGTTGACTTGCCTTATTTGATTGATGATGATTTCACTGGCCTCATCTTTAGAATTTAGGAAATATGTCCAAGAGAACTTTGAGAAATCATCTACAATTACTAGGCAAAATCTTTTCCTTGAGATGGATAACACATTACTGGTCCAAACAAATCCATGTGTAGCAATTGCAGAGGTTCTTCAATTGTTGAATCAAGCTTCTTCCTGAATGATGCTTTAATCTGATTTCCTTTCTGGCAGGCATCACACAGTCCATCCTTAGAAAACTCCACTTGAGAAATACCTCTAACCAGTTCTTTCTTGACAAGCTCATTCATGGTCCTAAAGTTTAGATGGGACAACTTCTTGTGCCACAACCAACTTTCATCTTGACTTGCTTTACAGAGAAGACAAGTGACAAATTCTGCACTTGATAAGTTAAAGTCAGCTAGGTACACATTTCCTTTTCTCACTCCAGTGAGAACCACTTTGTTGCTCCTTTTGTTAGTCACAGCACAGGCATCTGAATTGAAGGTTACTGAATTGCCCTTATCACAAAGCTGGCTGATACTCATCAAATTGTGCTTGAGACCATCCACTAGGGCAACCTCCTCAATGATGACATTGTCTTTAGAAATCAAGCCATATCCCACAGTATAACCCTTGCTGTCATCTCCAAAAGTAATACTTGGGCCAGCTCTCTCCTTGAACTTTGTGAGCAGGGTAGAATCTCCAGTCATGTGCCTTGAACAACCACTATCAAAACCAAATCAAGTTGATTTTGGTACCCAAGTTTCCTTGGGTCCTGCTTTGTTAGCTTTCTTCTTTTATTTCTTAGGTTGAATCTCATTTGTCTTGGGGATATCTGATTCATCCTTAGTCATCTGAGTTGGACCTTTGAAACCAATTATTAAAACAAAATTATCATGCACATTTTGATTAACAGGAAAAGGCATGCTATTTGCAAACATGTTATTCCAGTAAGGCATGCTAAATGACATTTGAGGCATACTAAATGCAACATAATAAGGATTAGGTGCAAATGGCATATTAGCAAATTGTGCATTCATATTCTGAGCAGACATAACATTCATAGGCATAGAAGGCATGTCATTCATGTTAGGAAAAGAAGATGGTACAGATATAGGAGTAGGCATGGAAAGTTTGCAATTAACAGACAAATTATTAACACTACCAAACTTAACACAAAATTTTCTGGGAGCATACTTATCAGGTGTGTAGTTGTTATGTTTGTTAATCCTTACTTTCCCATTTCTATTGTTTTTCTTTTTAGTTTCCATTTTAACCTCAATCTTTTCTAATCTATCATTCAATTGCTTGATGGACAGGTGCCAATATTCACTTTCTTCTCCTTCTTCACTTGACTTGATTCTCCTGGAACAAAGTATTTAGAAACTGATCCATATTTTTCATTTAACTTAGCAAGTTTGGCTTTGCTCACAGGTTTGCTCACAGCCGACGAATGAGGATTTATGTCACCCGATGGATAATCCTTTTGATTATCCGACGGATGACTCTTATCATCCGTCGAGTCTACATCTGTTAGCAATCCTTCAACCAAATTGGATTCCAGCTTCTCCTTGCTCTTTTTCCAGGCTGCATCACAAAAGGACTCAATGCCTTGAACTTTAGTGATTTGAGCATGAACATATCTGGATGATTTCCATACCTTAATCACCTCCTGTTCTCTTTTAAGTTGCTTCTTCAAAATCTCTTCTTTCTTCAAGGACTCAGTTAATTCATCCTTAGCAATCTTACATTCTATTCTCAATTTCTCAAATTCAATGAACTGAGGCTCTAACACATTATTCCTCTCACTTAAACACATATTATTTTCTTTGATTTTAGCATTTTCCTTAGTGAGGGATTTAAGTGTAACATGCAAATGATATAATTTTGTAGACATGTCATTAATTGCATCATTACACTCAGCTTTAGATAAATATGCTAGGTTAGTGGTGATTACCTGATTACTTGAAGAGCTTGTTTCTGTTTCATCAGACTTGGCCATTAGGGCTAGATTGACATAACTGACATCTTCATCCTCATCCAGTCCATCTGTTGCCCAGTCATTTTCTTGTGTAATGAAAGCCCTTTCTTTTTTCTTGAGAAACTCAAAATACTTCTGTTTATAATCCACATGATCAAACTTCTTTTTGCTGGAATCTGACTTTCTACACTCACTGACAAAATGCCCTGCCAAGCCATATTTGAAACATTTGAATTTTGATTTATCCACCATGTTTCTACTTGGCTTAGTTGCTCCAAAGTTCTTCTTGAACTTGAGCTTAGAAAATCTTCTAGAAAGAAATGCAAGATGTTCATCAATATCATTCATATCATCTTGGCTCAAATGATCTTCAGTTTCAGCTACCAGCCCCTTGCCCTTGTTCTCACAGACCTTTAAAGTAGACTCAACAGCTTCTACCTTCACATCTTTCTCTTTCTCCAACTCAGCAACCAGTGCTATGGACCCTCCTTTCTTCCTTCCTTTATCCATTCTCTTATCTTGCTCTGTTCAAGCTCATAAGTTTTCAGGATGCCATACTGTCTCTCCAAAAGTAAACTCCTTGTAATCTTAAAAGTTTCTTAATGAGACTGTCATTGGTTTCCATTCCTTTGGAAGAGATCTAAGGAACTTGAGATTGGAGTCTTTTTTCTAATAGACTCTTCCATGCAACTTCAGAGCGTTTAGTAGTTTTTGAAACCTACTAAAAATATCAGTGAGAGACACACTATCTTTACAATGAAAATGCTCATATTGCTGAATTAGCAGCTGCATCTTATTCTCCCTTACTTGCTCAGTACCATCACAGATAATCTGAATTGTGTCCCAAACCTCCTTGGCTGTTTTGCAGTTAATTATGTTATCAAACATATCACCAACAACTACATTGAACAATATATTCATGGCCTTCTTGTCTTTCCTGACTTGCTCAATATCAGGATCTGACCATTCATGCCTAGGCTTGGGAATAGATGGGTCATTCCCTGTTGCAGCTCTCATTGGTACATGAGGACCTCTCTCTATGCAATCCACATAGGCCTCATTTTGAGAAAGAAGATGTAGGTGCATCTTCACCTTCCAGTGGTGATAATTGTCTTTGTCCAGAAATGGAATCTTCACTCCAACATCCTTTTTGTTCATCTTGCTGTTTTGTTGTGATATTTAAACTCTTTGTACTTCAAGAGCTTGCTCTGATACCAATTGTTATTCCCTAACTATACAACAAGAATTACAAAGGGGGGGGGTTGAATGTAATTCTGACTTCTTTTTGGGATTTATGAAAAATGGTTTTAACTCAATTTATATCTTACTGTTTGATTTGCAAAGTGCGGAATTCAGAGTTAAGTTAATCAAACATAAAGTAATAAAAACTCAGGTCTTTAAAACTTTCTGGTGGATTTGAATGTATCCACCAGATATATATATATATATATATATATCAAGAGAACCCTGTGAAGCTTGAATAACTCACAGCTGCTTTACAAGTGAACAAACAAACTACATAAAAATTCTACAGAATACAGCTTACAAATGTTTCTCTGCTAAAAATATGTTTTCTTAGTTTTTTTTGTTGTTCTACTTACTACACTTGGTTTATATATCACCAAGTTTACATGGTAATAAGACAAGATAATAAGACAAAACCTATTAAGTCTAACTCCATGCTGCTTCACTACTCTATTCCAGCATTTTTGAATATCTTCATAATAGCATGGAAATGGCAATGCTTCTTTGTTCTCAAAACCCTCCTAAACATGCTGCCACATTCCTTTTGCAAACACTCGACGCATGTGACCGTGTTGTCACTATCAACAGATATTTGAATTGATCATCCGTCGAGTTCATGCTTGTTATCTGCCGGGTAGCCTTGTTGATCATCCGTAGGGTAGCTTTGTTGATCATCCATCGGGTAGCCATTTATCACTTGACTCCATTTCATTTGTGCAGAATTACAGGACATCTTATATTTACATTTAATCAACCTATTCTGCACATCTACTAGCAGTCTACATGATTCATAAGCTACTACAGAATCTATACAAAGTTGTTTGCAGAAATGTGCTACAGTACTTATTGTTACATAAGCTACTCACCCGGTGGATATCAATTAGTCATCCATCGGGACTATATAGAATCATCCGTCGGGACTATAATTGATCATCCGCCTGGTGCTACAAAATTCACTAAGTTAGATCTACTAAGGTGTTTTGTTTAGCTTATCATCAAGTACACAACATATTCCAGGTAATATGTTTATGATGTGAACCAAATCTGGTAAACCTTCTGTTAAAACCACCTTTTCCTTTATGGTTTTGCAAACATCATCCTTCTAAAGACTGTCACCAACATTGCAGCTATCTTAACAACATGAGGATCATCCAATTCAATCTCAGAATCCTCATCAGTATCCGTGTCAGGATTTGATGATTCATCAGTATCTGACTCTTCCACTATGTTCCTTCTTCTTGACCTCTCACTTATCTTTTTCTTGCCTTTATAAGTCTCAGCATTTAGAGCCATAACCTTCATCTTCCGACCCTTCTTATTTTTCCTTTGTTGGATCTCCAAGTCATGGATTTTTAGCATCCCATAAACTTCATCCAGTGTCAGTAAATCATATCATATTGATACCTGATTATTAAGGCTTGGGTATCTCAATCTTCTGGAAGAGCTCTCAGAAACTTGGCGTTTGAGTCTTCTCTGTCATACTCTTTCCCAACCAATGATAGATCATTCAGCAGTGTCAGGAATCTATCATAGATGTCAGTAATTGACTCATCAGCCTTGACATCAAATTGCTTATATTTTTGCATAAGAACAGCTCTTTTGTTCTTCTCTATTGCCATTGTACCTTGGCATTGTGTGTCCAAGGCATCCCATATCTCTTTTGCAGTTTTGCAGGCAAATCACCCTGTTGGACATCACATTGTCCAAACTATTGTGCAGAATATTCCTGACTTTTACATCCTTAAGTATTGAAGCCTTCTCAGGGTCTGAGCATTTTGATTTTTCTTTCCTGATATAGTGTTCAGGAACATATGGGGTCATAGCCACAGTTTCCATAGGATAAGGAGTGTTAGATATAATTGATGATATTAGGATATAAACTATCAGGACTTAATATCAGTACTTGCTGAGGGTGATATCATCAGTACTTGTCTATCAGTACTTGATGATCAGCAGTTGATATCATCTGGATTTAGTCACTTCAGTAGATATTCGAGAAGGAAAAGGATTGCAGAATTCAAAGCGATTAAAAACTTTATTTCAGAAGCAATCATACATGGATATGTATTAGTTTCCTTATTTGTTGTGGATAAAAAACTAAGGTTATTATTTGCTGTATTTAATACTAAGATTCGGGAGCTCAAGGCCTTTAATGGCTGCTCTCGTGTTTCGTGACTCAATCTGCCTTTACGAGATGCCTACGTATCTCTGTGAATTAGAGAATCAAGCCAAAAAACGTAGTTCTGATTTGTGGGGTGAGGCCCCTTATATAGATGTTGGGAGTCCTTGAATTGGACTTGGTATAGGAGACTTGGTGGGCAAGTCTCATAGTTAGAATGGACTTTGGAGTCCTAGATAGTAGAAAACTGATTCCTTATCCTTTTAGGTCCCCTTGAGGCTAATCTCCAAAGATTTATATCCTTATCGGGACTCTTTTCAACATCTGTTTTGTCCCTTATTAATTAATTACGAAATTAATTAATAATCAGGGCTTTTGGGCCTTTTTTATTCCATCAGGCCTGATCTGGTCCATCAGGCTTAACCTTTCTGGTCTGAGTATCATATATCTCTTTTTTTATTGGGCCTAGCAGCCCACAGCTTGTACAAATAATACAATCATAATTTATTTATCCCTATCATTTGCCCCCCAACTTTTGGGAAACATCGATTATGTTTCGCAGAAGTTAAGTCTATTCGTTCCCTTACAGGGTTTCATTTTTCCGTAAAGTGTGGAGCGACCTACACATTTATAATGAATTTTCCCTTTTATTCGGGAATTATCTTAATTTCCAGGAATTTTTCCCTTATTTCCGGGATTCTTCCCTTATTTTCTGGATTTTTCCCTAATTTTCTGGGATTTTCCCTAATTTCTGGGATTTTCCCTAATTTTCTGGGATTTTTCCCTATTTTTCTGGGATTTTCCCTAATTTATGGGATTTTCCCTAATTTTCTGGGATTTTCCCTAATTTTCTGGGATTTTCCCTAATTTTCTGGGATTTTTCCCTATTTTCTGAAAATATTTAAGGAATTTCTGGATTTTTTCCCTAATTTCTGGGATTTATCCTTTAATTTTTCTGGATTTATTCCTAATTTCTGGGATTTATCCTTTAATTTTCTGGATTTATTCCTTATCTCTGAAAATATTAACATTTTTCAGAAAATATTTAAGGAATTTTCTTATTTTTCTAATTAAATAATCAGAAAAACAGAATTTTTGTTGCTCAATACATCCTAGGCGTTGTTGATCCATGCCTAGGAGACAGTTTCCTAACAACGTCTAGGAAAACTTGCGTCCTGGGCGTTGTTGGAGGCTGATGCTTCCTGGGCGTTGTTGATCCACGCCTAGGAGACGGTTTCCTAACAACGTCTAGGAAACTTGCGTCCTGGGCGTTGTTTAAGACAGATGCTTTCATAGATCCTAGACGTTGTGCACCCACGCCTAGGAGACAGTTTTCTAACAACGTCTAGGAAACTTGCGTCCTGGGCGTTGTTGAAGACAGATGCTTTCATAGATCCTAGACGTTGTGCACCCACGCCTAGGAGACAGTTTTCTAACAACGTCTAGGAAACTTGCGTCCTGGGCGTTGTTGAAGACAGATGCTTCCTGGGCGTTGTTGTACCACGCCTAGGAGCCACACTTCTAACAACGGCTAGGGACGATGTATCCTGAGCGTTGTTGAATACAGATGCTTCCTGGGCGTTGTTGTACCACGCCTAGGAGCCACACTTCTAACAACGGCTAGGGACGATGTATCCTGAGCGTTGTTGAATACAGTTGCTTCCTGGGCGTTGTTGTACCACGCCTAGGAGCCACACTTCTAACAACGGCTAGGGACGATGTATCCTGAGCGTTGTTGAGGCTGTTCGAGCCTTGATTCATTCATTGAACTTTGATTTTAAATCTTTTCAAAATTCAAATCTTATGGGCTTCCCGCCTTTTTCTTAGGCCCAGGCCCGTTTGTGCATCTTTGAGCTCCTCTATATAAGAGGTGGAGTGTGAGTTCATTTCTCACACTTCACTTTCACAAAAATTTCTAAATTTCAACTCTGCAATTAGTCTCTCAAGAATCGCCACCTCCAAGCGATTTCCGGCTTTCTACTCCGCCGCTTTCTGGGCTTATTTTGAAGATTCCGTTTGAATCTTCATCTTCTTTACTTACTTTCAAGAGCTTCCTGGGTTTTTGTCTTCATCCATGGCGGATTCCGATTCATCTCACTCCCATGTCCCCCAAGCTGTTGCCCGTCCCTCTAGGGCCAGCCGAGATAAAAAATCTCTTGTACATTCCTCAGTTATTTCTCTTAGGGATCTTTTAACCGAATTTGGGCAAGCCTTTCCTAACATGTTACACTTAGATGCATATAATTATCCTTCTAGATTTGGTCCAGATCAAGTAGGTACCATAGCCCGCCTTTTTGGCATTTCCCACCCTTATAGGGCTGAGGCTCCAGGCCCAAATGATAGGGCCTGCTACCCAAAACCTGGGGCCATTCGGGTCTATAAGGAAACCTTCTATGCTGGTTTTCGCCTACCTCCTCATCCTTTTGTTTTTCGCCTTTTGGCTGAGGCCCGAGTCTGTCCGACCCAACTCACTCCCAACTCTTGGCGTTTTATTCACTGTTATATGGCCCAATCTCGTAAACACGGTTTTGAGCCAAATGTTTATGTCTTTCGTTATTTATTTAAATTTGTAAATGCTTCTGAGGACCAAGGATGGGTCAAAATAGTTCATAGATCCTTGGCTCGTTCCTGCTTTATTTCTGGCACCAATCCCGACTCGTATCCAACATGGAAGAGTGAGTGGTTTTATATATTTCTGGATTCCGAGGAGGGTTGGGACCATTTTTTCAGGCCCAACTTCTCAAAAAGTATAGACGGGTCTTTAAGAGACCTAAAATTGGGGATAGATGAGGATGCGGCCATCAAGGCCATTACTGCTGATAACTTGCACCATTGCGCTCTCATCCTTTCAGAGGGTAATTTGCAAGGTGTAGGTCTAAGTGACCTTGGTCCCGAGGGTATTTCTTTCCCCTTTTTGTTCCATTTCCTCCATTCTTTATTTGTCCTTTTTCTTACGTGCTCGTATTTGCCTGCAGCTAGGGCCGCTTTGGACACGATCTTCAAGAAGCGGGAGGCCCGTGCCGCCAAGGGCTCTGCTGTTGAGAGCCACCGCGACAAGCGGGTTAGGATTGGTGACGGTCCTTCAGTCACGGTTCAGGAGGCCGTCCCTACTTTTTTATCCCAGAGGCCTCCTAGCCTTGATGAAGATAACTCTCCCTTCACCGTCACTTGGGGCCTTCAGAGGAGGGACACGGTGGTAGGGAGTTCCGAGGCTGCCGCCGTTTGGTCTCAGAGTGTGATCACGCCTCGTGACAGGGCTGAGATAGTCGAGTCTTCTGATGACCTACAGATTGAACGTCTGGGTGCTCAGGCCGTGGCTTCTGTAAGCCTCTTTCTTTTTTAACTATTTTTTTTTGTTTATTATTACTTACTGTACTTTGATATGTTCGTGCAGATGAATACCTATCTCCAGGCTGCCCTTCACAATTTGAAGGATGTGAGGACCAGCCTAACTATCGCTGAGAGGGACAGGGATAGGTACCTCAAGGCTTCCGAGGCCAACTTCACTCGTTTTCGTGAGGTAGAGAAGGAGCTGGCGGACGAGAAGGAGAAAGTTCGTAAGCTGGAGCTGGATGCTCAAAGGGCCCGAGCTGAGGTGATAGCTGAGTATAAGGCATCTCAGGACTTTCAGGATGTCCTAAATGCTGAGTACGATGCTAACTTCCCGGAGACCTTTTCTAGCTGTTGGGAGCAGATAGTAGAGGAGATTGGGAAGAAGATTCCGGAGGTGACTCTTACTGCCTATCCAGTCCCTGATATTCCTGGGAAAGAGCCTCTTCTTGATGATATCCCTCTTTCTCCTATTCTTGCTTCTTCTGCTAAGGCCGAAGCTGTTTCTCCTCGAGGTGCTGATCATGTTCCAGTTCCTTCTTCTGCTGCCAATGAAGGAAACATCGATGATGACTTCTTCAAGGATCTTTGAGTATTTTGTTTTTCTTGTTTGGCCCATTGTGGCTTTCTATGTATTGACTTAATCGCATTCAGAACTTATTACCCTTCGGGGCTTGTATTCTATATGTTGCTTTTCTTGCCTTTTTCTGTTTTATCTTTACAATCTTAATATGCATTTGAACCTTAAACATCCTTAGATAGAAATAATTTCAAACTCTTTAATATGAAGTCTGGTTTTCCAAAACCTTACATAGCATGGGTTCGACCCTAATCAACAATAACTAGATAATGTAAATTCTACTGGAATATAAAATCCTATGCAAGCAAAGCTTCAAGGTGCTTTTAAACCTACTTGTCAATGACAAGTGAGAATCGTACTTCTCCTATCTTACACATAGTAAACCTTCAGGTTTTGTGCGTGCCAGGTCCTCGGGACTTCAAAACCTTCCATAGTTTCCAGCTTGTAGGTTCCTCTACCCTGAACGCTCTTGACTCTGTACGGCCCTTCCCAATTCAGGGCAAGCTTTCCTTTCTGTCCAACACCAGAAGCCTCTATTTTTCTCAAGACTAGATCTCCTTGTTTAAAAAATCTCTCTTTAACCCTTAGGTTGTAATAGAATGAAGCCTTTTTCTGATATTCTACTATCTTTGCATGTGCCTCATCTCGCACTTCATCAATTAGATCCAGGGCTAACCTCTGCCCTTCCTCATTTTCTACAGCATTGAAAGTCTGAATCCTTGGAGAGGAATGCGATATCTCCACGGGAACTACTGCTTCTGCCCGATACGCCAACATGAAGGGAGTTGCTCCTGTCGTAACTCTACAGGTAGTCCTATAGGCCCATAATATGGGAAGTATCTCATCCACCCAATTATTTCTTGACTTCTCGATCCTTTTCTTTAATCCATCCAGGATTATTCAATTTGCTACTTCTGCTTGCCCATTAGCTTGTGGGTGAGCCACAGAGGTGAACCGTAACTCAATTTCATTTTCTTCACAATACTTCTTGAATTCCTCGTTGTTGAATTGTGTTCCATTGTCAGTGACGAGGATACGGGGAATTCCATATCGGCACATAATGTTTTCCCACAGGAATTGTGCAACCTGTTTAGTTGTGATTTTGGCCAAGGGCTTGGCTTCAATCCACTTAGTGAAATAATCAATGGCTACCATCAGAAACTTCCTTTGTGCTGTGGCCATAGGGAAAGGCCCTATAATATCCATCCCCCACATAGCAAAGGGGATTGGGGAGTTGATAGAGGTCAGCATCTCGGGGGGTAGTCTAACAACTGGTGCGTGCTTCTGACAGCGATCACACTTCTTCACATATTCTTTGGCATCAGCCATCATTTCTGGCCAATAGAAGCCTAAACGAGTTATCTTATGAGCCAAGGCCCTGCCCCCCAAGTGTTGTCCACAAATACCTTCATGCACTTCTTCAAGAGCTAAGCGTGCCTCATCGGGCCTGAGACACCTCAAGTAAGGAACCACGAAAGATCTTTTATATAAGATCCCATCTATCAAAGAGTACCTTAGTGCTCGAACAGTTAACTTCCGTGCCTCAATCGCATCGCATCGCTTGGCAACCAACCGGTCTGAATGTGAGCCTTGATGGGATCAATCCATGACGTTCCCAAGCCTACGGGAGCCACAAGCTTAACATCTATGCTTCGTGTCTTCAAAACACGGAAGTACACACTTCCTGAACTTTCTTCAATCTCAGATGAAGCAAACTTTGATAGCGCATCCGCTTTAGCATTTTCTTCCCTTGGAATGTGTTCAACATGGCATTCATTAAATTGGGTCATCACAGCCCTTACTAGGCGAACATACTTAGCCATCGTATCATCCCTTGCCTCAAATTCTCCCTTTACCTGGGATATGATCAACTTCGAGTCTCCACGGACCTTTAAATTTTTGACTCTAAGTGTCCCAGCTAGACCAAGGCCAGCAATCAGGGCTTCATACTCTGCCTCATTGTTTGTGGTTGGGAAGTCTAGTTTCATGGCATACTCAATTAAGAATCCATCTGGGCTTTACAAAACCAACCCTGCTCCACTGGAATTTGTTTTTGATGCTCCATCAAAATAGAGAACCCAATATTCTTTCTCCTTGTCCCCATTGTCGACTCCCTTGTCTTGAGGTATGGTATCTTCCTGCCCCCCGACTTCTTGGTTGGGTATGGTACATTCCACCACGAAGTCAGCTAGTGCCTGGGCTTTTATGGCCGTACGTGGCTTATACTTTAGATCGAACTCTCCCAACTCTATTGCCCACTTAATCAGTCTCCCACTTGCCTTGGGACTGTGAATGATATTTCTCAGTGGCTGATTTGTTAGTACTTCAATTTGGTGAGCTTGAAAATAAGGACGCAGCTTTCTTGAAGCCATTACCAAGGCTAAAGCGAATTTCTCAATGGCTGAATAATTCAACTCAGCACCATGCAAAATTTTGCTGACATAGTATACGGGTTTCTGGACTTTCAGTTCCTCCTTAACCAACACGGCGCTCAAGGCGCTCTCCGAAACAGCTAAGTACAAGAATAAAACTTCATTCAGAACTGGCTTGGCCAACAACGGGGCCTGGCCCATATACTTCTTTAACTCTTCAAATGCCTTCTGATTTTCCTCACTCCATACAAAGTCTTTGATGTTCTTTAGTGACTTGAAAAATGACAAGCACTTGTCTCCTGACTTGGAGATGAATCGTCCTAACGCAGCAACCCTTCCTGTGAGCTTCTGAACATCCTTGACAGTTTTGGGGGGTTCCATGTCCAGGATTGCCTTTATTTTATCGGGGTTTGCCTCAATTCCCCTCTTCGAGACCATCAATCCCAAGAATTTTCCAGATCCTACTCCGAAAGCACACTTCGTCGGATTCAACATCATCTTGTGGTACCTCAGGACCTCAAAAGCTTCCCTTAAATGGGCTATATGATCAGTCTTTACCAGACTCTTGACTAACATGTCATCAACATAGACTTCCATAGTCTTACCAATAAGATCCTTAAAAATTCTATTCACCAACCTTTGATAGGTGGCTCCTGCATTCTTGAGACCAAACGCCATAACAAGATAACAATAAACACCAAAGTCAGTGATAAATGATACCTTTGGAATGTCATCCTTATGCATTTTGATCTGGTTATATCCGCTAAACCCATCCATGAAACTCAACATCTCATGTCCAGCGGTGGCGTCAATCAAAGTATCAATTCTAGGCAGCGGAAAACAGTCTTTGGGGCATGCATCATTCAAATCGGTGAAGTCTATACACATCCTCCACTTTCCATTAGCCTTCTTCACCATTACAGGGTTTGCTAACCACTCCAGAAATTGAATCTCCTCAATGAAACCAGCCTTTAAGAGCTTTTCCACTTCCTGCTTTATAGCCTCTTGTCTTTCTGGGGCAAAATTTCTTTTCTTTTGTTTCACTGTCTTCCGGCTTGGATCTACATTTAGCTTGTGAGTAATTAACTCCGGGTCTATGCCTGGCATATCAGCTGCTGACCATGCAAACACATCACTATTTTCTTGCAAAAATTTCGCTAACTTCCCTTTAAGGGGCTCCTCTAATGTGGCTCCAATGAAAGTCGTCCTCTCAGGATTCTCGGGGTATAAAGGAACCGAGACCAATTCTTCTGCTGGCCTTCCTCTATTCTCATCATTTTCTCGAACATCCATATCTTCAATAGAAAGAACCTGCCCCCCGACTCCATCTTCCCTCAAAGAGGCCACATAACAACTTCTAGCCATTTTTTGATCTCCTCTCTCTTCTCCAATCCCGTTTCGGGTGGGAAACTTCATGACTGAATGGTAGGAAGAGGGGACCGCCTTGAAGGCATGTATCCCTATTCTCCCCATGATAGCATTATAAGTTGAACTAGCCTTTACCACCACGAAATCCAGCATCTGCGTTGCTTGCCTTGGCTCCGTACCTATGGTGGTTGGCAATTTGATTATCCCTTCCACAGGACATTCTACTCCAGCAAATCCATATATCGGCATGTCGGTTGGTGTTAACTGGGAGTCATTATACCCCATCCTTAGAAAGGTGTCGTGGAGCAAGATATCCACAGAAGCACCATTATCCACAAGGACCCTCTTAACCGGGCTATTTCCTATTATTGGTGTTATGACCAGCGGGTCGTCATGGGGAAACTTCACACCCTCTAGGTCGGAATCATCAAAAGCCAATGTTACTTCTGTCCTGGCCCTCTTCGGGGCTTCTCCAACAATATGCATAACCTCTCTAGCATATGCCTTTCTGGAATTTTTGGACAATCCAGCAGCAGTTGGACCTCCAAAGATCGTGTTTATCACAGGCCCTCGAGGTCTCGGCCCTCCATAAATGGTGTTTATAACTGGTCCTCTAGGCTGGGGGTTTCGCCCCTGATCGTCTTGGTCCCTCCTACGATCTTCAAAGTTCTTCCTTCCATTATTATTTCTGTCCCCTCCATCTCCAGTATACTTGTTCAATCTTCCTTTTCGAATCAAAAACTCAATTTCATCTTTCAATTGCCTACACTCATCGGTGTCATGGCCAACATCTTTGTGAAACCTGCAATACTTGCCCTTATCTAGCTTGGCGGGATCAGCCTTCAAGGGCTTAGGCCAGCGAATATCTCTGTCTTTCTCAATCTCCATCAAAATCTGACTTCTGGGAGCATTCAGCTTAGCGTATTCAGTGAACTTTTGCCCAGGTCCTCCCTTCTTGGGGATTGAATCAGGGTTTTGTTCGGTTCTAGGATATTTGTCCTTAGCGATATACTCCAAATCAGTTTTTCGTTTCTTGCCTCCAGTGGGCTCATTACTTACTACGATCTTCCTCATACTCTCTTCAACCTTGATATACTTCCCTGCCCTCTCTTGGAGCTGCAACATGCTCTCAGGGGGTCGTTTGGCCAAAGACATCTTGAAAAACTCATCCCTAGTTCCTTATTGCAGTGCTATCATGGCTACCTTATCATCAAGGTCTGGGACTTTTAAAGCCTCCTTTGTGAAACGATTCAGGTAATCTCTTAAGGATTCCTTAGCTCCCTGCACAAGACTCATAAGAGATGCTGAACTTTTCTCATGGACTCTTCCACTGATGAATTGCTTAATAAAAGCCTGACTTAATTCTCTGAATGATCCAATAGAATTTGGGGGTAGGCGACTGTACCATCTTTGAGCCATACCCGACAGGGTTTGAGGGAAGGCCCGACATTTTATAGCATCATTCACGGGTTGCAGCAGCAGTGCATTAGAAAATGTCCTAACATGATTAGCGGGGTCTCCCGTGCCATCATAGGCTTTGATAGTGGGCATCTTGAATTTCCTTGAGATATGGGCATTCATTATCTCTTCTGTGAAGGGTGGAGTTGGATCATCAGGATCTCCAAGGGGAAGGAGATTGCTTGGATCAGTTCTTGGGACAGCAGCCCTTCTTCTTACCGGACCATCCAGGTCTATGACAGGAGGAGGATTTCTCCCCCTAGGAGGTATGTGGGGTCTGGTGGCTTGGTGAGCCTCCAAATCACGCCTCAGCCTTTGGATTTCAGCCTCATGAGCCCTGATCTTTTCCTGCACTTCTTGGGGATTCGCCCCTGGGGTGCTTTGGGGGCGTTGCCTTCCATCGGACATTGGCTCTTTTCCAGGACGCCTCCTTCTCGGGGCCACTTCATCATCCGAAGATTCGGAGTCTCTCTCAGTGTATGGACCAGAAAATTCCCGATTCTCAGGGATAGGATCCAAACCTCATATATAGGGGGGCGACCGCCCTCGTGCTTCGCTTCGCCCAGCATATCCACTTCCTTCAACCTCAGGGTGAAGGGGCATCCCATAAGGGGGGTTAGTAGTAACAATAGTTGAATATTCATACCCGACAGGTCGAGAATTCACAAGTATATGTATTTGTTGAACTTGAGGATTCGTACCTTGAATAGTCGGGGGAGTTGTCCCTTGTGGCTGAGGATGATTTACCCCTGTCTGGGCTTCCCCCTGAGTAGATGCATAAGTTGAATGGGGGGGAACCTCCACGGTTGATGAAATCACCTGGGTTGCCTCCAATGGTGTTCCTTCCTCTAGAGCTCCAATTGTTCTCCGTGTTCTCGCCATGGTTGTTGTTGTGGTTCCCACAGACGGCGCCAAATGTTGTGGATAAAAAACTAAGGTTATTATTTGCTGTATTTAATACTAAGATTCGGGAGCTCAAGGCCTTTAATGGCTGCTCTCGTGTTTCGTGACTCAATCTGCCTTTACGAGGTGCCTACATATCTCTGTGAATTAGAGAATCAAGCCAAAAAATGTAGTTCTGATTTGTGGGGTGAGGCCCCTTATATAGATGTTGGGAGTCCTTGAATTGGACTTGGTATAGGAGACTTGGTGGGCAAGTCTCATAGTTAGAATGGACTTTGGAGTCCTAGATAGTAGAAAACTGATTCCTTATCCTTTTAGGTCCCCTTGAGGCTAATCTCCAAAGATTTATATCCTTATCGGGACTCTTTTCAACATCTGTTTTGTCCCTTATTAATTAATTACGAAATTAATTAATAATCAGGGCTTTTGGGCCTTTTTTATTCCATCAGGCCTGATCTGGTCCATCAGGCTTAACCTTTCTGGTCTGAGTATCATATATCTCTTTTTTTATTGGGCCTAGCAGCCCACAGCTTGTACAAATAATACAATCATAATTTATTTATCCCTATCATTATTGTAATAGAATAGGATTCCTTATTGATTAAGTAACTGTGCACTATATAAGCACAAATTAGGTTTACACTTTATGTGTTAACAAATTGTAATAACTTTCAGATAACCTAGCAGCTCTCAAGGATAATTGTTCATCCTTTGAGAGAGTAATTGTGTAACAGTTTTTATCAGATTAATATAAAAATTATTGATTCTATTAAAACTTATCGAATTGTTTGCATAAACTATATTCACCCCCCTCTACAGTTGATTACGGACCTAACAATTGGTATCAGAGCTTGCTTTTGATATACAAATAATTTAAGATCTGAAAAACAATCTTTAATGGCAGAAAAAGAAGCACCACAAAATCCACCACCACCACCACCTCAAGCCACACCACAGATTAGCAATAATATGAGTAGGTATGAAGCTATCAAGGTTCCAATCCTAAAGATACATGAATATCCAATCTGGAAAGTTAGGATGGTCATGTGCTTGGAAGCTACAGATCTTGAATATCTAAGCAAGATTTTTGATGGTCCTCATAGGCCAATGATAGTGGTAGTAGTAGTTGCTGGTCAATATTAGAAGATGGTTGATAAAGATAAGAAGGAATTTACTCCCGAGGATCCATCATCAATCATGAAGGATGCACAAGTGAGACATATCTTGCATAACAGTCTTGATAGTGTTATGTCCAATAGGGTTATTAGATGTAAAACATCATAGGAATTTTGGGATGCTTTAGAAGTAAAGTGTCAAGGTACTACCACTATCAAGATAAACAGGAGGTCAATACTTACTCAAGAATATGAGAACTTTGACTCAAGAGACAATGAGTCTTTAACTGAGATCTATGATAGATTTCAAAAGCTGTTGAATGATTTATCTCTTGTAAATAAGGAATATGATTTAGAGGACTCAAACTTGAAGTTTTTACCTGCACTCCCTAAAAAGTGGGACTTTAAGGTCACATCAATAAGGGATAATTATGAACTTGATGAAACATCTCTAGGTGAGATTTATGGCATATTGAAGACTCATGAACTGGAGATGGAGCAAGGAAGTAAAAGAAAAGGATCCAAGACTAGACCAATTACACTTAGAGTTGAAGAGAAGCCAAAAGAGAAAGCTAGGAGAAAAGTTTACTCCAAGGGGAAAACTTTGATTGCAAAGTATGATACTGAGTCATCAAACTTTGATGATGACTCAAACACTGATAGTGAATCAGATACTGATAGTGATCATGACAATAATCAAGAAATGGAACAAATGGCTGCTCTATTGGTTAAAAGCATCAAGAAGATGGTCTACAAGAACTTCAAGAAAGGGAAAAGGTTTTCCAGAAAGGGTTCCAGTTCCTCAAACCCTGATAAGAGGAATAACAGAAGAAATACTGATTGGAAGGAATCAAAGTCTGGAAAATTTGACAAGTCAAATGAAAGATTCTATAACTGTGATGGAATTGGACACTTTGCAGCTTACTGCAGAAAAGCAAAAGTTGAGAAGAAACAAGCCTTGATCACAAAGAAGAAAAATTGGGATGATTCATTAGATTCAGATGATGGTGTTAACTATGCTCTCATGGAAAATACTGATGTTGAGGCTAGCAATGCTGAATTAAAGGTACCTCAAACCACCCTTGCTTTTGATACTGATGATATCTGTAACACCCCCAGATTCGGGGTCAGGGATCCAGGTCGTCACGGTCTTTCTTTCCACAATATCACTTCACTTAATTAATAATAGTTAACCTTATGTTGTGACCCCATACTAACACACACCACAACCCGTTATAGTCTCAGAGATGAAATTGAAATAGGTACAAGTCTTTGAATCCACAATTTAAAAGTTATTACAACCCAAAATGATTACTTAATAAGTTTACAATTAATTGCCATTATCTGACACAAGTTATAATTATACATAATTGATTCTCAAAAGTAGAAGGTCTGATCTACAGATAGACCTACCTCTGCAGCTATAGCAGCTATGATCTCAACGGGAAGGCGCGGGGCGCTTCCCACGCTCTTGCGCTGGGTCTGCTTGAGTCTGGCCATCTTTCCTAACTGTTGTTGTGTGATGAAGAAATAAAGCAAGAGTGAGCATTATAGCTCGTAAGATAATATATAGTGTAAACAATAATGCAAGTATCTAAATGGATAACTTACTAGAATCCTTTGTCAAGTGTAAGATAATTACTTACTGGATATAAGCAAAAACAAGGGATGAAGTTACCGAATACTTCACTATACTTATATCATTTATAAAGCTACTTGAACTACCACTGTTCAAAGTATAATGAGCTTTCAACAGTTCATCACATAGATGAGACTACGAGACAAGATTTGAATAGATTAAATCTTTGAAGTATTTTTGAAGGAAATGAAGTTGTGATATACTTCATTAAGTTCCGATATATATATCCACATATATATCTTCTTTATACAGTTCCTGAAAACCTCTGTCATGTAAAGTATGAACAGAGTTTGTAATATCCAATGAATTTTTGGAAGGGAAAAGAATTGTGGCATAAACCCGATATCTTGCTGATCAGGCAAAGATACCAATAAGTAACCTTTTCTACTAGTAGATGGACGAATTCCCCACTGGTCATTACCCTGGTCGCAATAGGACCTTATGCTGGACTGCCACTCAGCCACTTACGCATTTGATGGACTCCCACTGAGCCACTTACACTATCATGGACGCCCACTGAGCCCATGTTGCTTATGCCAACTCGATAGATGGACTTACTTCCCGAACGTTGGGTAAGTAATCAATTCATTTACCAAAACCGCAACCTTGTTGCGAATATAAAATACACCACAGCGCCGGATCCCTCTGGTTTGAGCGAGTATTTAAATCCCCTTTAAAAAGGGAGATCTTAAATATATAAAAATGAGTTTTGGGATCCGCTCTAACTTTTAAAAATCATTTTAAAGACTCGAAAACACTTTAAAGAGTGTTTGGAGTAATGCTGATTTAATAAAGTAAATCAGTCCCAATATATTAGAAAATATCTGAATATTATTATTTAAATAATATTCCCATACAGAATAATCTTTATACAAATAATTGAGGTAGAAGTTGTAAAACTTATACTTGAAATGAGTATTAAATAACCAAAGATATACTTATACGAAAGTACTATCTTTATTTGAATAATCAAAGATAAGTTTGATTATCGACACCTTATTCTTTAATAAAATAAAGAATATATCTCAGCAAATAATCGGAGTCATAGATCCTCAAATGAATATTCAAATAATATTCATTAAATAATATAAACTGAGTCATAAGCCCTCGAATGAATATTCAAAATAATATTCATTTAATAAAATAAAAGGAGTCATAAGCCCTCGAATGAATATTCAAAATAATATTCATTAAATAAAATAAAAGTTATCGAATAAACCTTATTCGATTAATAGTTTTGAAAACTATATCAATATATATATATATATTTAAATATATATATATATAATATACTCGGGAACATCGACTCCCGGTTTTAAAAAAAGTTCACCTTTTTATCCCCTATACTAAGGGTATACTCATATACCGCTTATCTCTAGCATATGTATTATGCAACTAATAAGCATTTGAACCAACAGATATATAAATCAAGAATACGAAACAGGCATGTATATATACCATATCACATGCTCCAATATATCGCAAGAATTTGCTAATAACAAATATGCATTTATCACAAGATCATGCATATACACATATACATCACAACAACAGTTATACGGGTAGAAAACTTGCCTGAGCGACTGGGGGTTACAAATGGCTCGGGACGAGTCTGGTAACCTATAAACAATATGTAAGTTGGAATTAAACCAAAGTCACTTGTAAATCTATACTTTAACCAAATTAGACTCTAACGCTCGCTTTGCGCTTACTGATTCTCTTAAGTCGCTCGAGTACCCTCGGCTCCACCATTTTTAATAAATTAACCATTACGAGTTTTAAGGAGATTCTTTCGCGAGTGTCTTACCAACTGCCTATTACACTTTAAATAAATGTTTCATACTCCAATTAGTCCTTTAAGGTCTTTAACCTATGTTTCAAAGTAAGGCAAGGGGTAATGGTTCGTTCGCGAAACGTCGTTACTTAAAATGGCCGTTTCTCCTAAACCGTACATCAGAATCAAACGAACCACATATCAAAACGAAGCTCGTAACATGAAATATCTAAACATGGCAATGGTAAAAACCTAGAAGGGAGTTATAGGGTCCTAATGTTTGAACAAAAACAGTCTAAAGTAAATCGGACATTACGACGGCTATGTTTACGCGATTTCCCAAATTTAAAACACTCCAATTCAACCCACAATCAATCCACAATCACAACCAAATCAAAACTCCATCCATACTACATCATAACATCCCCAACAACTCAACATTAGCAATTTTTACTTATTCTTAAACTTGAATTTAAAACTATACTTAAGTCCTTTAACTAATCAACAAGATTTCAACATCCAATTCACTACAACTCCCTCCCAAACTCTAAACATACAAGCATCAAGCTTCTCTTTTACCATAACAATCAAAATCATCCTAATATACAAAGTAAAGCTAGGGTTTGGAGATGTTATACCTTCCTTGAAGTGATGTGAGTAGCTAGGAAGCCTTAAGAAGCCTTGAGATGTCTTAGGGATGCTTGGATCTTAAAGGAAAAACAAGAAAAATCAAGTTAAAAATATTGAAATCACTATTAATTATCTTCTTCATTGATTTCTTGGAGGAGATTGAGAATGAATTGGAGGCTTAAACTTATAGGATAGTCATATCTATGCATAAGGAGTATTAGATAATTATCTTACCAATTAAGGAAGCTTGGAACTTGATTTTTTGAAATTCTTCTTCTTGAAATGAAGAAAAAGCCGAGAGCTCCTTGGTTGAAGAAAGAAATGATTTTGTGTTTTGCTTTGATTTGTTTTGGTTGGTTGATTTTTTTTGATTTGTTTTGTTTTGATTTCTTACCTTTTTACCATGGTAATTATTGTGTGGTTCACAATCATCCAACAATTCCTTCGCTTATGTCATGCTTATGTCATCATGTGATGTCACCCTCCCTCCTTTGTCCTCTTCTCATTGGTTGGATGACATCATCCCCTCTAATCTCTTTGATTAGTTTCTAATTACTTGGCAAATGACCGCTGATCTGTTATACGGTTCTCTTAACTTTCGTTTTCGTTTATCGTTTGAGGGATCATACCCGGGATCTTATTACTTATGTTTCCTTAACCTTTCCCAATACATTATATTCCTTTTTATGATCCTCTATTAAAATCCTTGAATTTAAATCCTTTTTATCCTGTTACCTTATACTCAATTCTTTCGATATCTGGTGGATTTTCGGGAAAAATTAAAAGGTTCAAATTTGGATTCTGACGATCTTTACATACACTTATATATCATATAGAGTACCAATAAAATCTCAGAATATCCATAAAAGAAACCCTACATAGTGTGGCATGAAAAGTTTTCTTGTTCAGAAATATCAGCTAAAACACTATTCATAAGGGTTACAAAAAGTTCAAAATTTTGGGGTTATTACAATATCCATGAATTAAGATTTTTTCTTAAATCTCTGCATGTTAGTTAGAGGGATTAGACCTTAGAGTATAATAGAATCAAGAGTGAAAACTCTGAGTCAAAGAAAAGGAATGATCACCTAGAAAATGAGTTGCTTTCCATTCTAGAAATTCAAAAAGAAATAGATAATGCTGTTTATGTTAAAGAAAAACTGTTAGAAAAACATGCTTATCTAGAAAATGAGTTAGCTAAAGATAGAGAGGTTATTAAGCTTTGGACTAACTCAGGAAAAACAACTGAGGAAATTTTAGAAAATGGCTGTTAGGGATCAGGATTAGGTTATGTAAATAGATCTAATTCTGATAAGAAAATTGGAAAAGAAACTGAGAAAACTAAACCAGTAAATATTGATACTAAGGTTAAACTGAACAAGGTTCAGTTGAAGCCCATTAACTTTAATTTAAGTGTTGATGCTGTTAAGTCAGTTCATGAGGTAGGTTCAACCTCTGCACCTAAGTTAAACTTAAGTACTGATAAGAGTGAATAGGTTCACACAAGATCAGTAAATATTAATTTAATGACTCACAAACAACTTAAGAAAAAGATGAAGGAAGTACACATGAAATACAAGGAGAAAAAGCCTAGGAAAAATAGAAATGGTAAAGTAGGTGTTAATAAAAATGGTAATTATGTAACTGCTCCCAATGCACCTAGAAAGACATGCTTGAATTGTGGTAGTACTAATCATCTTGCTAATTCTTGTAGGAAGAATAAAGAGATAAATACCGTTCCTCCCAAATCAGAGTTTAAGAATAGAATTGTTAGACATAAACCACAGAAGTTTTCATTATGGTAGAGTGTGGTAATCTATTTATACATGTAAAGAGTATCACAGTTTATATTATGATTATTATAAACTGAAACCCTCTTTAAATAAAGAAAAATCTTTCTCTGTATTTGTAAATACTGATAGTAAGAATGTTAACATAAACTCTGATATGAAGTCTTCGGCTGCATATTTTAATAAACTTAAAAAGGCCAAAAGATCCAAGCAAGTTTGGGTCCTTAAAAACTAATTGATTTAAATACTGATTACAGGGTAACAGGAGAAATTCTCCAATCTTGGACAGTGGATGCTCAGGATACATGACTGGTTATAAATCCCTGCTATCAGAGTTTAAGAAGAAGGCTGGCCCAAGTGTTTCTTATGGAGATGACAACTTAGGAAAAATCTTGGGATATGGCCACATCAAAATTGGGAATGTCATCATTGAAGATGTAGCCCTGGTTGTAGAATTCAAACATAATTTGATCAGTGTGAGTCAGATCTGAGACAGAGGTTACCATGTGAACTTTTATAAGGAACATTGTGAAATTGTTAGTAAGTCTGATGACAAGATTGCAATGACTGGTGTAAGACATGGTAACTTATGTGAAGCAACGGTCTCCATAAATACTGATGAATCGGAAGTATGTCTACTTAGTAGAGCATCTGTGGAAGATAGCTGGAACTGGCATAAAAGACTTTCTCATCTCAATTTCAATAACAACAATGAACTTGTGAGAAAAGATCTTGTAAGAGAATTGCCCAATGTAGTATTTACTCCTAATGGCTTATGTGACTCATGCCAGAAAGCCAAAAAAGGTAAACATCTTTCAAGAGTAAAACTGAATCCTCTATTCTTGAACCATATAATCTACTTCATATTGATCTCTTTGGTCCAGTCAATGTTACGTCTATTGCCAAGAAGAAGTATGCACTTATAATTTTGTTGATGAATATACAAGATATACATGGATGTACTTGCTACACACCATGGATGTATCTTTATCCATTCTTCTTGATCATGCGAGAGAACTGGAAAAAGGATCAACTTATAAAGTGAAGATCAGAAGAAGTGATAATGGAACTGAATTCAAGAACAGTTCTATGGAAGAGTTCTGCAAATACTAGGGGATAAAACTAGAATTTTCTGCCCCTGGAACTCCATAAGAGTTGTTGAAAGAAAGAATAAAACTCTTATAGAAGCTCCAAGAACCATGCTAGAGGAAGAAAGATTGCATACCTACTTCTGGGCTAAGGCTGTGCAAACTACTTGTTTCACACAAAATACAACATTAATCAACAAGCATGGTAAAACACCATTTGAGATATTGAAGAGAAAGAAGCCAAATTTGAAGTACTTTCACATTTTTGGTTGCAAGTGTTTTACTCTCAAAACTCATCCAGAACAGCTTACCAAATTTGATCTAAAAGCTGGTGAAGGCTTTTTTTATGGGATATCCATTGTCTATAAAAGCCTTCAGAGTTTATAATTTAAGAACAAGGACAGACATGGAATCCATACATGTATCTTTTGATGACAAGAAGATTACAGGTCTAGATGATGTAGATGACTATGATGAGTTAAGATTTGAAAATGAAGTACCATATGCTGAATAGTTAAATCCTGATATGTTGACAAATCCTGATACAGTAAATTCTGGTTTCAATTCAAACTCTGATGATCCACATGACAGTGGAAATTATGCTAATACTGAAGCACATGTTGGGGGAGCAACATGATTCAAATCTAGAGTCTTCTACAAGTGATTCAACTCAAGGAATATCAGTGAATAATTCATCAGACTTTTATTCCTCAAATATTGATAGATCAAACACTTATAACATTGGAAATACTGATTCAGGGGAGCATAAGGACATGATAGTGGTACAAAAGAAATAACAGAGAGTTCATGGATCAAGGGAGAGGTTCTTCTTCAAGGAGTCAACTTCCATCTGCAAAAAAATGGTCTAAGTCACACACACCTGACTTAATCATTGGAAATCCTGATAGGGGGTAAGAACCATAAATGGCACATAAATTGAATGTCCCTACCATTCTTTTCTATCCCAAATTAAACCAAAGAAAGTGGAAGAAGCTCTTCAAGATGCTGACTGGATTACAACAATACAAGAGGAGCTTAATGAATTTGAAAGGAACAAAGTCTGAACTCTTGTGCCAAATCCCAAGAACATATCAGTTATTGGTGCAAAGTGGGTGTTCAGAAACAAAACTGATAGTAAGGGCATCATTACAAGAAATAAAATGAGAATGGTTGCAAAGGGTTATTCACAGAAAGAAGGAATTGATTATGATGAGACTTTTGCTCCAGTTGCAAGACTTGAGGCAATCAGAATTTTTTTAGCCTATGTTGCTCACAAGAAGTTTAAAGTGTTCCAAATGGATGTGAAGAGTGCATTTATGAATGGTGAACTTGAAGATAAAGTTTATGTTGAACAGCCTCCAGGGTTCATAGATCCAAAATACCCTGATTATGTCTATAAACTGGATAAAGCACTCTATGAAGTAAAACAAGCTCCAAGGGCCTGGTATGAAACACTTGCTCTATTTCTATTAGAAAGTGGTTTCACAAGAGGTGCAATTGACTAAACTCTCTTTTATAAATATGATGGTAAGGACTTTTCATTAGTACACATATATGTTGAGGATATCATTTTTGGTTCTACTAATGATAAACTTTGTGAGAGATTTACAAAGCTAATGCAGTCTATATATTAAATGAGTATGATGGGAGAATTGAGTTATTTTCTGGGTTTACAAGTAAAACAGACTGACGAAGGGATCTTCATAAATCAATCCAAATATACCAGGAATTTGCTCAAAAGATTTGGAATGCAAGACAGTTCAACTGCAACAAATGCCATGGCCACTGCAACCAAGTTAGGTTTAAATACTGGTTCATCAGTAAATATAACTAACTATAGAGGTTTGATTGGCTCACTCCTATATTTGACTGCTAGTAGACCTGATATCATGTATGCTTCTTGTCTTTGTGCAAGGTTCCAAGCTGATCCAAGGGAACCAAATCTATTAGTTGTGCAAATAATTTTTAAATATCTCAAAGGCACCATGAATCTTGGATTATGGTATCCTAGAGATTCAGACTTTAAGCTAATTGGATATTCAGATGCTGATTTTGCACTATTTCATAAGGGAACATGTGGAAGAAGGTACAGTGGAATTGGTCTTTGTTCTAACAGTAATTAGAAGATATTTTCACCAAGTCTCTCTTTGAAGCTAAATTTACAAGATTGGTAAATGAATTGGGAATGATATCAGGACATTTCTCAAACTTTGATGATTTACAATAACTACTGATAGTTAGAGTGGTATCTTATTATTATGTATCAGTACTCGCTAAATACTGATTATAGTGTTAAACTCTAATGCCATGAAAGCATGTAATTAGCTTCTATTAATCCTAGCCAATTGATGCATGTTAAACTTTAATTATGTGTGTAAGTTCTGATATGGGTCAAACTTATGTTGACTGATAAATCCTGACAACAGTTATTAAAGTCTGATATTGGTCAAACTCTAGTTGACTAATAAATTCTGATAGTTGATTAAATTCTGATATTGGTCAAACTCTGATTGACCATTATATTCTGATGATAATTTTTGAATTTATTCAAATATTGTTTTAATCAGTATTTTAATTACAGATGTGAAGTTATTTGCAAGTGGGTAATTTTTGTATGATTACGGTTGTTTACATGATGGCGTGAGGATATGAAAAATGTTTGAGTATATATAAAATATTATTCTAGGGAACTGTGTGCGCAGTAACTACCTATACTACACGTTTACATGATTGCTTTTACAGTCAATTATATGCTGCCACGTGTCCCACTAAACTAAAACATTTCTGAGTTAGTGGAGTGATGGGTTATACAAAATTAACTTTTGATTCCGAATTAACACTTTACCTATCTCTATCATCTTCTTCTCTACTACTTTACTCTCTCTCACCCAAAAACTCTGAAACCCTAATTTCTGTCTGATTCTTTTTTTGCAAATTAACCATGACTTCACAAGTTGCTTCTAAACCGTTTAATTATGATGGTGCAAAGTTAGTGACTAACAGCTATTATGCTATTATGGATAACGACAGTGTGAATATCAATTTTCACATTTTTTGGACTTTCTTAAATCCAGTGAGATTGGGTTTGCTCTAAAAACTCCACCAAAAATCTCTGGTGACCAAGTGCTTTCTATCTGGATGACTGGTGTCTATGATTATGGAGTAACTAATGGGACTCTAAACCTTGTGTTTTAATTTGATAACAAAACAAGGATTGTAACTCCTCAAACTGTAAGGGATGCATTACAGTTGCCTACTCATACCTTCTATACTAGATTCATGGGAGATACTGAAATGAGGAGGTTCTTTACTAAGATAGGCTATGACAAGGATTTAAAGAACCTTGGTAAATTGAAGAGGAATGGGCTCAGGAAGGAATTGAGTTTCTTCTTTGACTACATCCCAAAGGCCTTCAAGAACAAATCTTCTAATTTTGATGTTTTGCCCATTATGACATAACAGATAGGGTACTCTCTGATTTATGGTTCAAATTATGATTATGGTAGAGTAGTTTTATCTTTTATAGGTGATAGATTAACTGCTGATAGGAATATAGTATATTATGCTAGATTCTGTCAGTTGATTTTCAATGTTTATTTCCCTAATACCCCCATCCCCTCTAATCAAGTTGTGGCAATATTTAAGCTAACAAAAGAGCCTTTTTGGTCTCATTTCACAATATGAAAATAGGGATGATTTAGCTCCTTTGAGGTTGCCATTGGTTGCTAGGAACTTGCTCATTGCAAGGCTCCCTGAGACTTATGGTTTTCCTAACAGAAAAAGTGCTAAGCTACAAGAAATTACCATTAGAAACCCTCTTGTAGCTCACCGAAGCATAAAAACCCACACACAACCCCAAACACAAACTCAACCACCACCACAACCTCAAACAGAAGCAACCACATGTGTCTCCCAAAAGACACCTGTTGTAAAAAGAAAGAAACAATTGGCTAAGAGGGCTATAAATCCTGATGTAGCAAAGCCAAAAGCTGATGCAACACAAGTTCCTCATTCTTCTAAACCTTTAGAATCTATCAGGAGGAAATTTGTGCTTGATGGAATAGAATCAGATTCAGATGAGGGTAATGCTACCTTATCTTCTACATTTTCAAACCTTTCATCTGATTCTTCTCCAAGACTAGTTGTACTACCAACTGAGGAGGGAACGACTACCGATGCTGTTAAAATTGCCAGAAATCTTGATGTTGGTACAAGCCCAAGGCCAAAGAAAAGGAAGTTGGTCAAAGCATACTATAATTAGTACTTGCTCAAGACCAAACAGGAAATTACTGAGGAGACATAGGGGGCATTTACACAAAGTCCTGATTTTTAATCAAACTCTGATGCCCCTGTGAATTTATCTGCTTCTCTTATGAAGCAGCAAAGAAAGAGAGCAAGGGAGATTTCTCATGAGCAAGTTGAAGAGAGTTTCAGGAGGCTACAAGGGAAAGGTCTTTTCCCTGGATCAAGCACACAATAACCTATATCTCAAAGGGATACAACAACTAGAACTCTTGATCCAACCCCACAAGAACCTACACTTCAAAGTGGTGCAGCAGATATTAAAGAACAAGATCCTCTTAATGAAAAGTCCATTCAACAATGGCATGATGAAGAAACTGCCAGAATTCATGCAGAAGTCTCTCAAATCAAGGACTTCTGTAGGTAATTTGATCCTGAAAGATTCAGTCAGACAACTGCTTTTCAAGAAGAGCCTGCTCAGGAGTTCAACACTGCAATTGTGGAGAAGAGTACACAAGAACCTGGGTGTCAAAATCATCCAGCAACTCCTAATTCTCCAGCCACATAAGAACCATTGCATCAAAGTTGCAATGAAGGCTACCCTTCTGCTATAGTGATACTGATAATAGACGTTGAAGGCAGAATTCACCCATCACCTCCATCTAATATCTTATCAGTCCCTCCACTGAATCTCTGCACAGAAGCTGAATCTTCAGATTCACAAGGTATAAATACTGATTTCACTTTATCATAATTTACTTTAAATACTGGTTTTGTCTTATCAGTAATTATTTTTCATATTATAAATCCTGTTAGTATGATTATATCTAGACCTTATTTAAGGAATACCTCTAGTTGTATGACCACAAATCACCTTTTTAACCATTTCTTATTTCTGTAGGACAAAATATCTGAAACTTTCATGTGAATTGTGTGAAAATATTTAGAGAAAACAGAATTTAAGAGAGGCAGGATCCTTCCTGGAAAAAGGAGAGGTAGATAAGAGTCATGATTTAGTAATCCTTGTGAGGAAACTTTAACTATTAAAAATTATGAGATGTGTGGTGTGAGAAGTAGTGAGACTACTTTAAAATAACAAAGAGATTAAGTGTTACTTGTTATATTTTGCAGGTGCACATAGTACAAAAGAAATATTTGTTGAACAACAGTCTGTTGACCCTCGATTAAACTTTGATGTACTAAGTGCTGATAATCTCCCTGCAGGTTTAAGTACTAATACTTTCCTACAGTCTATTCACTCTACTATTCCATCACATGTTATTCTCCATGTTGTTGCTGAAGAAGTAGTAGCACAACAGTCCATTAATGAAGATCTATTCACTACAAGATCACCACAGCACTCCACTGGTACTGAGGTCCTGGAGGTAAATTGTAACGCCCTCTAGACCTGGGGTATAAGTTTGGGGGTTACTAGCTAATCACCAAACCTGTACAACTTGTATATATTTAAGAAGATATATATATATATATATACAAACCCTTTAATACTAATCATGATCTTTTTAGGTTGAAGTATGAAAACAAGAACCATAATCTAACTTTATTACAACCCAAATTTAAAACCTTAAAAACTCTCTTTATAACAAACCATTGTCTAACCAGTTTTAAACTACTTTTCTCAATTATTCAAACACACACATTAACTATCTACTCTACACCTGCTCATGAAACTCAAAGCTTTCCTCCTGAATTGGGATCAACACTCTTGGTAAGAAAGGGTCCCGCAGCTTGACTCGTTTCTTTACCACTCAAGTCCTGATAGGTTTCATTTTCCTTCTTAACTGAAAACAATAAGGTGAATAACAACAAAAAGGGGGTGAGCTATAAGTTGCTCACTAAGTCCTCACTATAAAAGCAGTGTTATAGTAAGTTAAATGAACCGGTAATTTGGTTACATCTGCAGAGATATAACCTCGCAAGAAAGGAACGAAGGCCACTATCAGAGACTATCAAACGAACTAAACTGGACACAAGTTCGCACCTATATCCCGCTGATCAGCCAGGATACAGTGCAGATCCATACCTCAATGTATAGATCCATTCGGGTACCCAGGCTCCACGGCCTAACACAAGGATCCGACTAATTTCTGGTCCTTAGGATCAAGTGTATACCTGATCTCAATCGTCGCCATCCAGTCCATAGAGGAGCAACCGGAACAATCGGTATGCTTTGATATATCCCAACTTCAGAATATATCAAGATATATGTATATATATTATTATTGGAATGTGAATAGAGGATTCAACGAATTAGGAAAAATTAGGAATCAAAATGAAATATGAATTAAGGCATGGTAATTGTGTATCGGTGTTTGTGAACAGGAATTATAAGTGTGTAATTGCAATAAGTATCTGAAGTAATTTCACTATTCTAAAATTAGAATAGGGGAAAAACTTACCTTTCACGCGATCTACCACAAGTACTTCACTGTCCTCTATCACCGGCTCGACTCGCCTTGTTGGCTTCGCTTCTATCAAAGAAATAGACTTATTTAGTCATCTCGTATCTCAATCGCGTCTCAAACTAACTTCACATAGTCCTTATCGTCTACCCGTATGCGTATTACTAACTTGCATAATAATTATTAGCATATAAGACTCAATTAACCACATAATTCACATAACACATAAGTCACATAGTCATTCTAGGTTTAAATAATTTTTTTCAGAATTGTAATCAACTCGCTATTCGCTTAACTGAACAATATCTGGCTCGTTACCTATTTTTCGGGATTTATTGGACTCGTTTCTATATGTAATTAGGCTTATAAGTAAATAAATTTTGAAAGTTGACTCACTTTCAAAAGAAATTAAGATTTAAAACTATTTTTAATGAAAACAGATCATTTTTCTGAGTCGAAGGGCTTTCGTTTCGCTCAAATCGGATAAACGGTTCAATTATTATTCAATAGATACAGATAAATCAATTTATTATCCAGTATAAATAGTTATTCCTAATTATTGAACCCTAAAAATATTTTTAAATAATTATTTGAGAAAAATCAGGATTAAAAATGATTTTTCCATAATAATTGGAATTAAAATGAATTTATTATGATTTATTGAAAATAATTTGATTAATTATTAAATAATTAATAAACAATAAATAAAAATTAAATAGTTAATAAATAATTAAAGAAATAAACAATTTCAAATTTTATAAAATATTTCAGAATTATTTATAATATAAATCAATTAATTAAATATTTAATTAATCAATTTATAAAATAAATAAAAACTGATTTTATAATTAATAAAAATAAAAATAAAAATAATTTTCCAGAATCATTTGTCAGAAATCAATCTCTGACAAAAATGGATCAAACACGGGTTATACAAACGGGTCAACCGGGTCATGAAAGAACATGACCGAATTATTTCCAAAATCCGACGACTTTACCGGATTTCGGTGAGTCCAAAACAAACTCAAATCAATACCGTTTGGTGCTGTTTTTCAGTGCTTTTCAGTGCAAATCAACACAACAATCCAACCGCGTCCAAACATTCTTGAATCATCCCTAAATCATCTTTTCCGGTCAAATATCGAAATCACATAATCGTACATGAAACTTCAAAGTTAATAGCTTAAATTAAAGCTTATAACACATATAATCAAACCCCTAACCTCTAAACAACCTCAGCTTCTTCTAAAATAAAAAAACGATTCAATTAAAATTAGACATATACCCTAGAAATCGAATTCATCTATTCAGGTTTCGTTCGATCAATTAAATACCATGAATCGATCAGAAATTATCATATAAAGCTATATCAATCATCAAATCATCTTAATAACCCTAAAATCAAAAAGTCCAAATTCAGGTATAAACCCTAGAAATTAAAATTGAATAATAACACATCAAAACATGAAACTAATACCAGGAATCGAAAGAAAAGATCAAGAGGATGAATTTTGATACTCACATCGACCGATTTGATGCATAAATCAGTCCAAAATCACTGCTTGATTGTTCAACCCGAACTTGGAAGATCCGACCCGAAAACAGAGAATTTTGATAATTATTCTGATTTTTAATAATTAATTAATAATAATTAAATAAAAATTAGGCTATTTATAGTAGTAATATTAATGCTCCTAATTAAAATTAAGGCCCTAATTATACATCTTTTAAAATTAATTGGCCCCTAATTTTATAATTTATGAGTATTAATTTTTAATTTTTAAATATTATATATATATGCCAAAAATTCCTAAAAATTGTGAATAATTCAAAAATGAAAAGAAATGGAATAAATGAAAGTCTTATAATTTTATAAAAAAATAAAAATATGATTTTTGTGGGGTTTTTAACACCCAATGGGCCCCGGAAAAGTCATTTTTCGCGAAATGAGAAAATTTATAAAATATCTAGATGTTCAGAATAACGCGATGGTACAAGCCGTTCTGAGAAAAATAAGACCAATTATTTTATTTGAATTATCAGCTATTAAAACATAGTTGGGGTCGTATAACTTTTGATACGAAGGCTTTAAATACGAAACAAAATATCTGATAAATACTCGAAAAATACCCTGATTATACTGAATACATGTAGCATATAACAATTAGGGTTTTATAACTAATTACACATAGATGACATAATAAAACACATAATTTATCTTTATTACGATATAATACAAGCGTAATTTCCTAGTTATTACATCCTTCCCTCCTTAATTTGATTTTGTCATCAGAATCTCGCTAAGAAAATAATTGGGGATACTTTTCTAACATTTCACTCTCAAGTTCCCAGGTTGACTCTTCAACCATAGGATTTCTCCACAAAACTCGTACTAAAGGTACAAATTTATTTCTCAACACTCTTTCTTTCCGATCTAGAATTCTTATTGGTTGTTCTATATAAGACAAGTCAGATTGAATCTCTATCGGCTCATATTCTCTTACATGTCTAGAATCAGGATTATATCTCTTAAGCATTGACACTTGGAATACAGTATGGATATGCTGCATGTGAGGTGGTAAGGCTAACTCGTACGCAACTTTCCCGACTTTCTTCAAGATTTTAAATGGACCAACATATCTTGGCTTTAGTTTACCCTTGTTGCCAACTCTGGTCAATCCTTTCCAGGGAGATATCTTGAGTAATACATGCTCTCATTCTTGGTAGTCCATATCTTTCCTGGCTTGGTCTGCATAATTGCGTTGTCGATTTTGCGCTGCTTTGAGTCGCTTTCGAATAAGTTCTATCTTTTTCTTGGTTTGCTGGATCAATTCTGGTCCTAAAATTTTATGTTCACCTACTTCATCCCAATATACAAGTAATAGGCATTTCCTTCCGTATAAAGCTTCATAAGGTGGCATCCCAATGCTTGCATGATAGCTGTTGTTGTAAGAAAATTCCACTGGCAGTAAATGCTCATCCCAGCTACCTTCAAAATCAATTGCGCAGACTCGTAACATATCTTCAATTGTTTAAATAATTCTTTCACTTTATCCGTCTGTTTACGGATGATAAGCGGTACTCATATTTAATTTGGTACCGAGACGTTCTTGAAATTATCTCCAGAATCTTGAATTGAAACGTGGATCTCGATCAGATACAACTGATATAGGAACTCCATGTCGCATTACAATTTCCTTGAGATATAGATGTATTAACTTGTCGAGTGAAAATATTTCATTGATTGGAAGAAAATGTGCTTACTTCATTAGTCTGTCGATAATTACCTAAATTGCGTTATGATTTGCTTTGGTCCGTGGTAGTCCTATCACAAAATTCATTGCTAAATGTTCCCATTTCCATTCTGGAATATCCAGTGGTTGTAGTAATCCGCTTGGACCTTGGTGTTCTGCTTTGACTCGTTAATATGTGTAGCATTTACTTACCCACTCTGCTATTTCTTTCTTCATATTTGGCCACCAAAAGTTTTCTTTTAGATCTCAATACATTTTTGTGCTTCCGGGATGTATGGAATATCTTGAGTTGTGAGCATCTCGTAGTATTTCTTCTTTCAATTCTGGTACATTAGGTATCCAGATTCTTGATAAAAATCGTAGAATTCCTTTGTCATCTTTCTAACTTGTGATTTCTTCTCCAGTTAAGTTTTCGTCTTCATGACTCATCACCTCCTCTTGGCATATTCGAATCTTTTCCAATAGTTCTGGCTGGAATGTCATTGCATGAATAACTTCAGTAGATTCATTTGGAATACGAATCTCACTGTCTAACTTCTCGAATTCTCTAATAATTCTTCTGAAGAAGTGAATATATTCAATCTTTCTTTCCAGCTTTGTAACGCCCCCAAATCCGGGGTCAGGAATCTGGGTCGTCGCGCCATCCTTCACTCATGTGTAACCTGTATTGATTCAATAATCCAACAGACCCCAATCTCACGCACACACACACACATACACAAGTTATAGCCTTAGAAACGATGTACAAAATGTAATCTTCTTTTATTACGCTCAAATGTACTTTACAGGATCTCAAACAATTATTCGTAACCTGTACATGAAGTTACAATAATTACGACTAATATCTTATACCTATCTGATATTCTGGACCACCTGAGACAAAGCTACCAGGGATTCTCCCCATGACTGCAAGCGACTAAGTCCCACTCCGGCATACTGGTTATCTGTTGTGTTGTGACATTTAAAAGAAAGCAAAAGTGAGCTATAATGCGCAACATAATAAGGTACAGTATGAAATAACTGTATGATAAACTCAAGTATAATACCATATATGATAAATGCATTTTATTCAAAATTAGTTTTCCTTGGTGATACACACCTTCTTTGGAAAACAATTCTTTAGTGGATTTATTATCCTGCGAATACCTTGATGGTAAACCCAACACCTAGGCTTGGATTACGGTATTGCATCACATTTCCAATCGGAAGAATAGGACATTCACTGGTGTAATACCTGGGATATGACGTGTAATTATTTTTGTTAATAAATAAATATTATGTGATTATTATATGAATTTTTGGTGAGTTATCTGTGAAGTGGTATCTGTCTTTGGATATGTAAATATGATATAATTTGAGTATTTTAATTTTTATAATTCCAAAATAAAGTATAGATAATAGTGATATTTTTTTATCAATTTTTATTGTTATATGATTTTATAAATGATTTATGAATTTAATAAATTATTTTTCCGAGTATTTATAAACTATTTTGTATAATCAGGAACCAACGGACTTCAACCATTTTTATATTTTAATAACCCGAAACTCTTCTGAAAACTCCTTCCTAAGCCAATTACAATATTCCGAGCATTTTCCATGTTTTGACTTTTTCGATCCGGCGTACGGTTTTCCCCCTGCGGGTCCCGGCACAATATTTCCGATACAAAATTTGTTTCGGTAAATCGATAAAACCTGTATTTTCGATAAATGGGATCTTTTTATTAAACTATTATAATTATCATCTCGTAGTACGTGTAACCAAAGCACTGAAACCAAGACCGCAGTACAAAATATACAGATTTGGATAATTATCCCAAAACCGGTACCGTTTTGGATCGGCTTTCTCAAATAAACGTAATATTTTATATCTGGTATGATCCAACGGGGTACCAATATTCCGTAAATATAAGCCAGTACAATAACTTATTCTGTACAAATAAACATGATTTTAAAGTAAGAAAATTTCATAATTATTTGAAAGAAATGATAGAAAACTTTAATACTTGTTCTTAGTAATCTTGAAGATCAATCGATCATTTGGAGATGATGGGGATTTCGGTTTTTGATGCATGAGTAACCAGATTGAAGCCTACGATTCGTTCTATCTGATTTCGTCATCAAATCAATCAATCGATTGGTTATTGTCAAATTTAAATTTTAGGGTTTATAATCAAGAATTGGGACTTTTGTTTCTAATGATTATTTGATTGTTTTGATGTTATAAACAGTTTTATATGATAAATTGCAAGTTATTCACGCATTTAATTGAGAAGTTTATGTACGATTTGTGTTAAGTCGAGTTTGGAATTTTTAAGTTTGTGTTCTTCATTTTGATTCGATTTTACGAGCTGTTAATTGATGGTTAGGATATGAAATTGATTGTCTGAGATTGTATATCGCACAAGCTTCGATTTAATACCTCTATTGTTGAATTTGGTTTATTAAATGGTGTTTTTGATCGTCGCCGGAAAACCTTGTATAGCTCGCCGGTTTCTATGGTTTTAAGGCCGGAAATCGTTATTACACGACCAGTGGAAGATGTTATCACCTCTGATTGATTTATGGGCTTGTATTTTTGATGACTGGACTATTAAACGAATTAAATCATTTTAACATCAAATCATCTTTGAAAAGCATTTTCATCAAACATTTTACGTGTTATGTGTTATATGTGAACTGATTGATGTGTTAAATGTATATGTGTATATTATATGACTGTTTTAATCGTATCTTTCAATCCGTAAATCAAATTTGGGTGAAACGAAGGGTAGATGAAACCTTATGGCATCTATGTGACAATTAGAGATGAATATTGATAGATACTTATGATGCCTAGCAGAGTAAGCAAGGCATAGGAAAGGGAAGCAGGTGATCAGAAAATGAAATCGATGCGTAGAAAATAAAGCAAGTGATTAGAGAATAGAAGCGAGGCATAGGAAATGTAGACGAGTGGTTGTTGAATAGAGTCATTAGACAAGTACAAGTGAAGTTGGAATCATTTGTGATAAGGCAAGTACTTCTAAACCTTTCTCGAGATATATTGCAAATATTTTTAAATTCTCTTATGACATATTGTTAATATTCAAAATAGCTCTGTTTTATATTGTGAGTACCTTGAATCATAGAGCCTTGAACCCGGATCATATCATTTAACCTTTGAGTCGTAAGCCTTATTCTTTGTAAACCATCCCTTGTTGATTTCCAGATACTAAACCACACAAATATGATACTACTCTCCAAATATATAACCACCAAACACCAAACACTGGAACAGGATTGTTTGAACATACAAAAACTTTTATACCCCAACCATTCTTTGTAACATCAAAGAACTAAACCTTGTAAAATCATTGTTTATCTAATACCTGATTCTCCTACAGGTTGAAGGCCATTTCTTATACATACTTTGATATACCCTCGTGGTACTCATGAATTGCACCATGCTCTTATACAAATGTTTAATTACTATTGATCACGATCTTGTTTTATTGAGATATATTGTTTATCATATTGAACTGCTTTAGAATTGGATAGTTTTCTTTATAAGGACCAGATTCGTGGTCAGACTAGATTCATGGTCGAATTAGGCCAATGTGTGCCTTTGATCCAGTTTATAGAGCAGAGCCGTGTGCCTTGCTCGGGGTTAGTGCGTGACTGATCAACAGCCTAACCTTGGTTTTAAAATTTAAAATGAATATCCAATTCTAATGATTGTTTAACGAGAAACTTGATTCTTCTGAATCATTTCATTTGAAGATTGTTTAACCTCAGTTATTGTTATTATGACTTGCTGAGCTAGTTAGCTCACTCTTGCGCATCTTTTATGTATTCTACAGCTAAAAATGATATAGTTGATAGCGAGATTCCTCAGTCCAAAGTACGAGCTAAGATTCCAGATTGAGCTGCATCGAGATAGCAGGAGCTTTATATGGTAGTGAGATAGCAAGATTGTAAGAATAATTTCATTATGAGTTGTAAGTTAAATTATTTGGGATTTGGTACGTTATAATTAAAGTTAAGGCTGTGGCTTGTTTTCATACTTTAACCTGTTGCGATACATGGTTATGTAAAGCAGGGTCATTGTAGATATTATTTCCTATATAAGGTTATATATTGTGTATGTGTTGTGGACTCCAAACTTTTGACCCGGGTTTGGTGGGCGCCAGAACTGGAGCCACCGCATACAATGATCAGTCATACTACGGAAATAGTAACCTTTTCTACAAGTAAAAGGACAACACCTTCGTATCCCGGTTATCACCCTTGCCGCATTCGGGCTTTATATGCTTCTCCATTCAGCCCGGATATATTTTGCATACTTCGTATATCTTTCAGTACACATGGTACCTTCTCATACGGAAAATAAATATGGCATTCTCCCCAGTCCACGAAGTACTGGATCTCTACCCCCTTGTTCTTTTAAGAATCTTATCATATACTTGTATCATCGAACTATATTGAAGTTCCCCAAGCATTTTGCTTGTTGATAGACACATCTTTACCTCATATATATATATATGTACTTCCGAAAGTTTTCGTAGCAAATACTAAGGATGTGCGTTGACCGTTGTCAACAGATAAGTAAATAAGGGGGAGTTTCTTTCGAAACTATATTCAAAATATTTAAAATAAGTCGAGATAATATTCTACGACGATTTGAAATTATTGGAATGATTTTCCGAAAATCAGAAAGTATTTTAGATCAGGTTTTATGATTTTTAAATCATAAATAAATCCTTTAATAAATAATTAATAATTAAATATTAATCGTTAAATAATTAAACCTCGAATAGTTATACTTTTAAAAGAATATTGAAATAATATTCCTCAACTTATTTATGTTTCAACAATATAATAATCTTTAACATTTAATCGAGTTTGAAATAAATATTCGCTGGAGAATACTTCATCCATAATAATGAATAGTTAATAAATACGAGCAATAAAGTATAGTTGAGGGAATACGATCTTTGGAAATTGCTTTAATAAAAGTTCGAGGTATTTAATATTTCATAAGTGGACGTCAAGTCCCTTAGAATAAAATAATTACGGATTTTTAATCGTCCATAACATCTCCGGGATGATTCCTGGGTTTATATTTTATAAAACAAAACTGACCGACTCTCGGTCTTACGACTTATACATCACGCATATACTTATAGCATTAATATTCTTAATTAAAACACCTCCGGAATACTTCCAGTTTTTTTTATAACTTACTTCGACCGACTCTCGGTCTAAACATAACATTTAAACTCGGTATGAACATATACCAAAAATTATCAATAATTGAGCAATGTAATGTATCTCAATTCTGTAAAACGGTTATAACGTAATCTCATGCATATATCACAGTTTGTAAAATATTCACAACACAACAGTTCTTAAAAGGTAGGGTTTGAAAACTTGTCTGGGTATTTCGAGGTGGAGGATGCTCTAGGATCCGCTCGAAATCTATAACCATAAACACAAATTATTTTGTTAGGCCCCGTTCTAATTTACGGAGACTCGCACTCATGTGCTACTTATTATGAACCCTCTCAACTTATATTACCCTTATCATTTCTTTAAGTCCTCATTCACATTACGGTCGCTTCCTTTTTCGAAGTATCTTAAGTCCGTTTTCATTTTCATTGTCGGCTCCGCTTATGGATTTTACTGTTTTCTAATCGCGCGGTCTCGACTCTGATATTTTTATAAAATTGAAAAATCATTATTTTCACTTGAAGTTTTTATGGCAGATAAGAACTCTATTTACTACTTTCTGTATTTCATGACTTATGAATATTTTTAAGTCGATCCTTTTTATTTCCAAAGTTCGTAATTCGTAGCAGTTTTTGTCGCGTTAATCACTTTTAGTAAAACGGCCATTAATTTTGATCTATAAATTGGAATCAATTGATTCAAACGCATAAACGATCCTTACCATAATAGAGTGTTATTTATCAAGAAACTACACTTCACATCTTCGGAAATTTCTGTAGAAACTTAATGTTAAGTTTTTTTTGTTTTAGCGAGATTACGGTTACGATCCGAGTTTCGTTTATGTCTTAAATCTTTATACTACCACCAACAATCATTATATCATCATCACCACACTAAATCCTCTCAGGAATATCATGTTCTTGAGGCAACAATCATCAACCTTAAATCTACTTAACTAAACATCAAGATTACAACAATACTTTCACCAAAACTAGGTTTACAACTATGTTCTAAAGATTCTTGAACTTAAATCTCAAGTAAGGATGGGTCAAAGATTTATACCTTTCTTGAGAGTTTGAGATGTGTTCTTGATGATGGTGAAGCCTTGGGGGTTCTTGGTAGGGTTTTTGGAACATAAAACAACCATTAAAATCAAGAAACCAAAGAAAAGTTACTATTCACACTATTCAATATCATCTTTTTTGAATTTATTTCACCCATCAAACCTTGATAAAATGAGCTGAAAAATTTATCTTACCTTAGTTTAGGAGGTATGAATCTTGAGAATTAATGGGGGAATTTTTCCATGGCTAGAGCTTGGTGTTTTGATTTTGATTTCTCCTTGTTTAGTGAAAGGGCCGAATGGAGAGTTTAGGGAAAGGGGAGAGAAATTGTGTTGCTTCCTTGGGTGCTTCTTGAAGAAGTAATTGTGTTTGATTGTATATGTCCTAGAATAGGTTTATGTTGGCAATTCCTTGGACAATTCTAGCTAGCCCTTTCTAGATTACAAGCTAAGCTAGTAGTTTAGCCATTAGCTTTACTATTCTCTTAGCCTTAGATGCTCATCCTACAATCTTAGCTTACTATTTGATAAATTAACCATGGTTATTTTTCTACCATGGTTAGTTAGTACGATACGTTTATTTAATCATTTACGCGTTTGTTCGATCGTTCAAACATTTTCGTAATAATTTCTCGTAAACGGTTTGTGGCGTAAATCCTTTCGTATTTATTCTTTCTGTTTTGAAGCATCGTCCTTGGATATAAATCCGTAGGGTTTTAAATTCGTAATTATATTGTGATTTCCATAATCCTCGATGATTCATAAATATGGTCATTTTTCAAAGTTCATTTTCTTCGGAAACTAATAGCGTTTACATACACTCATTTGGTACATATAATCATGATATCAACTCCGAAACTCAATTTCTCATACACAACATAGTGTGGGCTAAAAAGTTTTTCCCGTCTGTCGGGTTACTATTCATTAAGCATTTTATAAGGTCTCAAAGATTCGAGTTATTATCTTATTATTCATAAAGGTCTTTTACCGATGTCAAAAATTTGGGTTCTTACAGTCTTCCCCCTTAAAAGGATTTCGTCCCGGAATCAGTTTAGAAACAGGCGGAGATACGCTTCTCACATGACCACCTCGAGTTCTCTCATTGAATTTGCAGTATTGGATCTCTTCATGAAGTTTTCATTCGCCCATCAAATATATTTCAGAGTACTCATCATAAATTTGGCGACTGTTAGACGATGATGCTAATTTATAAGCCAACTCTCTTAGTCCTTTATAGACTTCAACCGGTCCAATAAACCTTAGGTTCAACATTTATTCCCCTTTCGAATCTCATCACTCCCTCCTCAGGAGGCATTTTCAACAATACTTGGTTTGTTACTTCGTACTTTTCGTCTTTATAGTTCTAGTCCGTATATCTTTATAGTTCATCCTGGGCTGCCACTAGACGGGTTCTAATAAGTTCTAGGAATCTCTTTGGTCTGTTGACTCAACTATGGTCCAAGTATCCTCTACTTACCATCTTTTTCCCAACCTAAGGGAGAACGATTCTTTCTTCCGTACAAGCTTTGTAGCCGTTCCAATGCCCTCATGATAACTCACTATTATCGGTAATTCGATTAACGTCAATTTATCACTTCATCTTCCTTAAAAATCTATAATATGGACTCTTAGCACATCTTCTAGTGTTTGGAATGCTCCTTCAACTTATTCGTTTCCCCCTCCATCACTCTTACTAGTGCTAGAGTTTCGTTCCTTAACGTTTGCTCATTTTGGCGCATCATCTCTGTCGATTATTTTATGTAAGAAGTTCTCGTCGCATTTCTACACGCTCGTCTCCCGTTACACGCTTAGCGTCAGATTTAACATTTCTTCCTGTAGTAATGTAAGGCACATCATCGTCTTGTTGCCATTTCGAAGGAAGCACCATTTTATACGCAATTGATTGATACGTTTTAGGATCGTGGAACATTCAGCTCCCGTCATTGGTCAGACTTATTTAATCATTCCCTGTATAATATTTATAGTACTATGATACCTTCTGGGTCGTACTTGTTATTCTCGCTAGCGCCGTAGACGTATTCACATTTATTGGTACCTGCTACCAGTGGCCTTTATAGGGTGTGTACGATCTTCTTTGCCTTCTATTAGCTCTGACGATGACATCCTTCATTCTTGCACGTTGTCCTTCGTAAGGGATATCGTTGACTATTTTTCATATGCTCGCATGGTAAGCACATCTACACGAGTTTTTTGTCAACGATAGGCGATTCCCCTAACCGTTCCAAATAAAAGGTAAGCCGCTAGACGTATCTTCAAGGGCTCGGATAGTCCTCTCATTCTACTTGTCGATTTGAGAACTCTAAGTCGTGCCTCTGTTCGTCCCTTCTCGCGAAATGTCTTGGGTCCTTGCGTGGCGCGATATCACGGGGTCTCTCTATCACCAATTATCCCTTCCGCGTTCATAACAATTTTATAGAGCGGAGATCTATCATTTGCATAATAAAATAAGCGGTCTCATTTAACCTATTACTCAAAATCTTAAAATAGCACAACGGCTTACTTGGTTCTTGATAATCCTCCTTCAAAATTTATTATAATAAACTCTTACTCCCATTCGGGTCATCTACAAGTCGAAATCGCCAAAATTTTAATCTTCGCCTTTCCGTTTTCATTTTCAACCACGTCCATGACATCTCTTTTTATATTTGGTCATGACTAACATCCTCGGTAAGTTTCTAGACATCGTTAATTCTTCCCGTTATGTAATAAGGGCTCTGTTAGATATATTTGATAATGCCATGGCTAATATGATTTATGTTTAGTTTTCAGATCTTACTTAAACAGGATAAATCAGTACTTACTGGAAGTCAGGACTTAAGGATATCAGTACTTATATTATCAGGAGATAATCATCAGAAGATGGATATCAGAACTTAAGTGCTGAAGGACGTTCAGATAAGGACATCAGCTGATTAAAGGAAAGAAGATCGAGATAAACATAAGAAGAGATATGCATGAAGAAGGAGTTCTATGAAGAATAGAATACTTGGAAGAAAAGATATCTGATTGATATATTTTAGGAAGCAGAATTATATTCCATATCAATTAGCGATTATCTTGTAACTGTGTAATATATAAACACAGACATAGGGTTTACACTATAAGTGTTATCATATTCGAGAAGATTATTCATTGTAACCCTAGCAGCTCTCGTGATATTTGTTCATCACTGAGAGGTAACAGTTCCATACTATAACAGAGTTTACTGTTTCAATAAAGTTTGTTTTCTGTTACTTGAGATATTAAAGTTCGATTTGATTGTACTTTACACTGTATTCACCCCCTCTACAGTGTGTGTGACCTAACAAGTGGTATCAGAGCCTATCTGTTAATGCACATATAGTTAAAGATCCAAACACAATCATGTCTGACACAGAAACTCCAACTAAGCCTACCAAAACTGAAGAACCTCCAAAGACACAAATTCAAAGTCGGTATGAAACCATCAGAGTTCCCATACTGAGACCATCTGAATATGCCATATGGAAGGTGAGGATGACCATGTTTCTGGAAGCTACAGATCCAGAATATCTTGATAGAATCAAGGAAGGACCTCACAAACCAACCAAGCTCGCTGTTGCAGTTACAGGTGAAGCAGCAAAGACTGTACCAAAGGAGAAGAGTGATTATACTGCTGAAGATATCGTATCAATTGCTAAAGATGCTAAGGTACGACACTTACTGCATAGTGCCATTGATAATGTAATGTCAAACAGGGTAATTAACTGCAAGACTGCAAAGGAGATATGGGATGCTCTGGAAACAAGGTGTCAGAGAACTGATATAATTAAGAAGAACATGAAGACAATACTCACTCAAGAGTATGAACACTTTGACTCAAAGGCTAATGAGTCATTGACTGATTTATATGATAGATTTGTCAAACTCTTGAATGATCTGTCACTGGTTAATAAGGAGTATGATCTCGAAGATTCAAACCTTAAATTCCTGTTAGCTCTTCCTGAATGTTGGGATTTGAAGGCAACAACAATAAGAGATAACTACAGTCTTGATGAAACAACTCTTGATGAAATTTATGGAATGCTCAAGACTCATGAACTTGAGATGGAACAAAGAAGCAAGAGGAAAGGAGGAAAGTCAAGGACAGTTGCTCTTAAGGCTGAAGAAGAATCCCCCAAGGCAGCTACCTCAAGGAAAGACAAGGGTAAAGCTCTTTTCACAAAGTCTGATACTGAGTCATCAAGCTCTGAAAGTGATGATGACTCAGATTCTGAAAGCTTGCCTGAGACTGATGCTGATGAGGAGATGATGAAGCTGTGTGCTCTTATGGTGAAAGGGATCACAAAGATTGCATACAGGAAGTTCAGGAAGGGAAAGAAGTTTTCCAGGAAAGGCACAAGTTCTGATAAGAAGAATTTCAGAAGATCTGAGGGCAGAGGAGGAAAGTCTGATAGAGGAGATTATAGCAATGTCAAATGCTATAACTGTGGTGAGAAAGGCCACATATCTCCTGATTGCAAGAAAGTAAAGGGTGACAAAGGCAAGGCTCTTATCACAAAGAAGAAGAGCTGGACAGACACCTCAGACTCTGAAAGTGAGGAGAACTATGCTTTGATGGCAAATGCTGATAAAGAAAGTGCTGAGAGCAGTTCTGAAGTTGCTGAAACAAAGGTACCTCAGACTACTTATGCTTTTCATACTGATGATATTAATGAGTTGAGAAGATATCTTAAAACCATGTTTGTTAGTTATAGAGATCAAACTTTAACATGTGAAAGATTAACTTCTGAAAATCTTGCTTTTAAGAAAAGAAATGATTTCCTAGAAAAAGAGTTAGTTATGTTCCATCAAACTCAGAAGGATAGAGATGATGCTTTTTATGTTAGGGATGGAGTGCTAAAAATGAATGAATCTCTAAAAACTGAGTTAGAAAAGGAAAGAGATATAATCAGGACTTGGACTAACTCTGGCAGAACAACTCAAAATTTGCTAAGTAGTGAAAATTGGAAAGAGGGCTTAGGTTATGGAGAAGATAAGAATGATAAAGGAACTGTAGAAATTAAGCCTGTTGTTAAGCAAAAGCCAAAGTTAAAACCTGTTAAGTTTGTAACTGTAAAGTCTGATAATGAGAAATCAGAAGTTAAAGAGGGATTAACTTCTGACAAACTAAAACAGGAAAAGACAGCTAAAGTAAACATAAGCTTAATGACTAAGAAGCAGCTTAAGCATAAGCTGAAAGATGTTAAGAATGCAAACAAGGTAAAATCACCTAGGAAAAATAGGAATGGAAAGGAAGGTGTGAATAAAAACAATGATTATAAGCCTGTTCCTGAAGCTCCTAGGAAAACGTGTCATAACTGTGGAAGTTCTAACCATCTGGCTTCTTTTTGCAGGAAGAATAAGAACATAAATTCCTTACCTTCAAAGTCAGGAGTTAAGAGTCAGTCTGTTAGATATAAGCCACAAAATCCTTGTTTTCATTGTGGTAGTTTATGGAATTCCATTTATACTTGTAAGGAATATCATAGTTTGTACTATGATTATTATCAAATAAAACCTTATTTAAAGAAAGTTTCCATTGTTCCTTCTAGTGTAAATTCTAATACAAAGTGTGATAGTGTAAATTCTGATAAGAAAAATGTTAACATAAACTCTGATGCTAAATCCGCTGCAAATGTTAACAAACTTGATAAGGCCAAAGGATCCAAGCAAGTCTGGGTCCTTAAAACTAATCATTAGTGGTCTTTGTGATTGCAGGGCAACAGGAAAAATATCCTAGTTCTGGACAGTGATGTTCAGGACATATGACTGGAAATAAAGCCCTGCTATCAGACTTTGTGGAGAAAGCTGGCCCAAGTGTGTCTTATGGAGATGGAAACATTGGAAAAACATTGGGATATGGCAATATCAATCTTGGGAATGTCATCATTAAAGAAGTAGCTCTAGTCTCAGGATTTAAACACAATCTGCTGAGTATAAGTCAAATATGTGACAGAGGTTATCATGTTGATTTCTTTGAAGAACACTGTGAAGTTGTGAGTAAATCTAAAGGCAAAGTTGTTCTGAAAGGATACAGACGTGGTAACATTTATGAAGCTAAGCTTTCAACAAGTACTGATGGTTCTGCAATCTGTCTGATGAGTAGAGCATCAATTGAAGAAAGCTGGAATTGGCACAAGAAACTCTCTCATTTAAATTTCAACAATATAAATGAACTAGTCAAGAAAGATCTTGTGAGAGGACTGCCAAAGTCAGTATTTGCTCCTGATGGCCTTTGTGATTCCTGTCAGAAGGCCAAACAAAGAAAATCTTCATTCAAGAGCAAGACTGAATCATCAATTCTTGAGCCTTATCATCTACTACATGTTGATCTATTTGGTCCAGTGAATGTCATGTCTATTGCAAAGAAGAAATATGCCTTGGTCATAGTAGATGAGTTCACTAGATACACATGGGTGTATTTCTTGCACACAAAAAGTGAAACTGCATCTATCCTGATTGATCATGTCAAACAACTGGATAAATTGGTCAAAGACTCTGTGAAAACCATAAGGAGTGATAATGGCACTGAGTTCAAGAATTTGATAATGGAAGAGTTCTGCAAAAACCATGGAATTAAGCAAGAATTCTCTGCTCCTGGAACTCCACAGCAAAATGGAGTTGTTGAAAGAAAGAATAGAACTCTCATTGAAGCTGCACGTACAATGCTTGAAGAAGCAAAGCTTCCAACCTATTTCTGGGTTGAAGCTGTGCAGACTGCTTGTTTTACTCAAAATACAACACTCATTAACAAGCAAGGAAAGACACCATATGAAATGGTGAAGAAAAAGAAGCCAAATCTGAAGTATTTTCATGTATTTGGATGCAAGTATTTTTTTCTCAAGACTCATCCTGAACAACTATCCAAATTTGATCTAAAAGCTGATGAAGGAATCTTTGTTGGATATCCACTTTCGAAAAAAGCCTTCAGAGTCTATAATCTGAGAACAAGAGTGGTCATGGAATCTATCAATGTCTCTTTTGATGACAAGAAGATTACTGGACTTGAAGATTTTATTGATCATGATCAGCTGAGATTTGCAAATGAAGACTTAAATTCTGATACTGAAAATCCTGACAATCTAAGTCCTGATACTTTAAACTCTGATGGATTAAACTCTGATGTTATAGAAATTGTGGTAACCACACCAAAGGAAGATGCAACTATGCAGGGGGAGCATACTCAAGATCTTACCACATCTCAAGAAGCATCAGAACATACATCTGGCTCTTCAAGTTCTGATTCGTCAAGTTCTGATAAGCCAAGTTCTGATAGTTCTAAAAATCTAAATTCTGAAGAATCCAACTCAGAGAGCATAGTTTCAGGGGGAGTATCAGAAAATGAAAATGAAGACAACATGGATCATGGGGGAGCATCCAGTTCTAGAGAAAACCTTCCATCTGCAAGGAAGTGGACTAAATCACATACACCTGATTTGATAATTGGAAATCCTGATGCAGGTGTCAGAACTAGAACATGTACTTCAAACGAATGTCTTTATAATTCTTTTCTCTCTCAGACTGAGCCAAAGAAAGTGGAAGAAACTCTTCAAGATGCTGATTGGGTGCAAGCAATGCAGGAAGAGTTAAATGAATTTGAAATAAACAAAGTCTGGACCCTAGTGCCAAGACCAAAGAATAGATCTGTTGTTGGTACAAAGTGGGTATTCAGAAACAAAACTGACAGTGATGGCATAATTACAAAAAATAAGGCAAGGCTGGTTGCAAAAGGATATTCTCAACAGGAGGGAATTGATTATGATGAAATATTTGCACCAGTTGCTAGGTTAGAAGCCATAAGGATATTTTTGGCATATGCTGCTCACAAAAAGTTTACTGTCTTTCAAATGGACGTGAAAAGTGCTTTTCTCAATGGAGAATTGGAGGAGGAAGTATATGTTGACCAACCTCCAGGCTTTTTAGATTCCAAATATCCAGGTTATGTTTACAGGCTAGATAAAGCACTTTATGGACTTAAGCAAGCTCCTAGAGCATGGTATGAGACTTTAGCTCAGTTTCTTCTGGAAAGTGGATTTAACAGAGGAACAATAGACAAAATACTGTTCTACCTCAACCATGGAAAGGACTTACTTCTGGTCCAGATCTATGTTGATGATATCATTTTTGGATCTACAAATGACAGACTTTGCAAAAAGTTTGCCAAACTGATGCAGTCAAGGTATCAGATGAGTATGATGGGGGAACTTAGCTATTTTCTGGGCCTTCAAGTCAAGCAGAATGAAGAAGGCACTTTTATTTGTCAAACTAAGTACACCAGAAACTTGCTGAAGAAATTTGGAATGCAAGATTGTTCAAGTGCATCCACTCCCATGGCCACTACAACAAAACTGGATAAGGATACTGGTAAATCAGTAGATATTACTAATTACAGAGGTATGATTGGCTCTCTACTCTATCTAACTGCTAGTAGACCTGATATCATGTATGCTACCTGTATTTGTGCAAGATTTCAAGCAGATCCAAGAGAACCTCACTTAACAGCTGTGAAAAGAATTTTTAAGTATCTTAAAGGAACAGCTGATCTGGGATTGTGGTATCCCAGAGAATCAGATTTTAAACTAATAGGTTACTCAGATGCAGATTTTGCAGGTTACAAAATTGACAGGAAAAGCACAAGTGGAACCTGCCAATTTCTTGGAGGCAGATTGGTTTCTTGGTTTAGCAAGAAACAAAAGTCAATTTCCACATCAACTGCAGAAGCAGAGTATATTACTGCAGGAAGCTGTTGTGCACAGATTCTTTGGATGAAGAATCAATTACTGGATTATGGGTTAACATATTTCAAAATCCCTATTTACTGTGATAATCAAAGTGCTATTGCTATGACAGGTAATCCAGTTCAACACTCTATGACAAAGCACATCAGCATCAGGTACCACTTCATCAGGGAACATGTGGATGAAGGTACAGTGGAATTGCACTTTGTTCCAACAGATCAACAACTAGCAGATATCTTCACAAAACCATTGTGTGAAGCTACTTTTACAAGATTGGTAAATGAACTTGGAATGGTTTCAGGTTCTTTCTCTAAATCTGCTTAGTTTTGTTCTGATGCATCAGACTTTATGATCAGTATTTACAGAATTTACTCTCTTTGTGTATTCTGTGCTTAATTGAAAAATGTGCTTAAGTACTGACTGTTGTATGATATATGTTTCTAAACTCTAAAAATGATATGTCTATTTGTGTAACTATTCAATCCTATGAGGATAACTATGCTAGATGCTGACCTAGTAGTCTTCAATAAATAAGGGATCCCATATTACTTTGTCTATCTTATTACTAAGTCACAAACTAGAATATTGCTTCTCATCTGTTGAGTTCTGATGCTAGTAAATCTGTTTGGATGTACTAAGTGCTGATAAACCTCACTTATCAAAAGAAAAAGAAAAAGAATCAAGGATTAAAATTCAGGTACTCCTTTGAGATCTAGAGTACAAATGTGGAAGGAACGACCCAAGTGCATTGCTGGTATTAAGTAAATATGCATCAGAAAAGCAAAATATTTTCTTGGTGACTTTTCACACTCTATGATTACTGGAGAAATACTCTGATAATAGCATAAATTCTGATAAGCAGTCATGACTCACTTACACTGAGAAGCCACTGTAAAATGGAATTTAAAAAGATGCACAAAATTAGCACAAAATAGTTGAGGTGGACTCCAACATGAACTCATTCAACAGTAGGTTTCAGAATAATGACAGGTTTTTAGCAAAGTTTTAGTTATGCCTTATTTCTAAGATGTACTGAAGTGAATCAGACTTTACTCTTTGTCTGATATTTAGCTTAATGCACACACTCAACACTCCATATGAATGATGAAAATTACTGTGGTGATCTATGTTATTTTAGATGAACAATAATTGTATCACATTGCACAAATTCTGAGGACAAGTTCTGATTGCACGTTCTGCTGATTAAGTTCTGAAGAATCTATATCAGAACTTGTGTGAGGACTTACTAAGATAGGCATTCCTTTTTTGAGTTAAGAAATCATGTTCCGATGCCTGTTAAGTTCTGATATAAGTCTAAGTTCTGATATTAAAATCTGATTCTTTACTTGACTTATTTGTGGATACAATTTAAAAACAGTCTCAGTTTAAACCAGAATATGTTGAAGTGGAAGATTAACAGTCACTATATTTAGGGATGGTGGTACTCGTACATGCACAATCAATTTTTACTTGCTACTTGTGTGCATTAAACCATGTTTTACCTTTCCAATGATTGTTTTTCTTTTTCCAAGTCTGGGGAGACGAGGTAGAATAAATTCTACCTGTCAGCATTAAATTTCTTTGCGTCTCCTGGCATTCTCTTGCCTATATAAACAACCACTTCACATCAGCCTTCCCATCAAATCTTTTATCACAAACTCACCTTCATCATCCTTATATAAAAAACATCATGGTCAATTACAATATGTTTTTAAACTATGAAACATTTAACATGGAGCTGAGTTGTGCCGATTGGCAGCAGGAATGGCACGTCACTGCCATTCCTGATGAGATATGGGACTCCGTTCCCCAGGAGGTACTTACCCACCTCCTGTTCTTCTATATGGACTACCATCGCCATCTGGAGTGATTGGAGGAGGAAAGGCTGGAAGCTCTCCGCCAGCAAGAGCGAATCATACGACTCGATATTCTGTTTATCGAGAGTAGGAAGAAGAAATGATTTATTTTCTTCTTCCTGTTTTTCTTCATCATCAGCCTTGCCCTGCTTCTTGAGCTAGGACAAAGGCTGTTGACGTTAGGTTTAGCAGCGTAGGGCAATCTTGTAAAAGTTCTGATGTAATTTAAATTTCATGAATGTATTCTCTTGATATATTAATGAAATTTGTTTTTTTTCAAGATCTTGTCTCTGAGATATTTTGTAATGCATTGATAAATCCTGATAACTATTCATATTCTGTTGACCATATAAATTTTGTTTTAAATTAAGTTCTGATTTTACTTTATCAGTACTTGGTCATCTGATTTATTTTGGTCATTTTCACTCGATTTTTTTTTCAGAATATTGGTGTTGCAGTGAAAAAAAAAATTGAATAAGTGGGAACAGTTTCAATTTTGAATTAAAACTGATTCACCTTGATTAATGGAATAATTGGGTAAATGGAACAGTTTTTCCTTGAAAAACTGCGAATGGGTAAGTAATGTTTACTGTTTTCTCGTGCCCATTAACTATCCGTTATTACTGCATGTCTGACAGGTGTCCAACGGTTACATTTTTTTAAAAGTATAAGTAAGACAGAGAGAAGATTTTCTAATCTTTTATTCACTTTTATACTTTTTCTCTCTATTTGCTTTTACTCTCTTTCTTCTTCTAACGTTGGTTTTTCATATAGACATTCTATCAAACACCTAACATGCACTTATAAATCTCGATTAATTTCATGGCACCTAAGGATTTAATCATTGATGGAGCCAAATTTGTTCCAAACAACTATGCTGCAATTCTTGATAATGCTGAAGCTCCGTCTGAGTTGCATTTTGTGCAAGATCTTCTTGCACACAGTGAAATCGGGTATGCATTGACCCAACCTTCAGTCTTCTCAAGCCAACAAGTTCTGACATTTTGGAGGACTGGAAACTTTGATAATGGTGGTCAAAATGGTACTCCTAGTATTCTTTTCGAAGTGGGTGGTTCTCCTTATGCAGTCACTCCTAGTACAATACGCAAGGCTCTACATCTACCAGAAGGATGTACTTTTTCAACTCCAGAGGAATCAGCTATTCAGGAGTTAATGGCCAGTTTGAGGTATGAGCAGAGTTTGGAAAAACTTGGGCAGTTGAAACGGGCCCATATCAGGAGAGAATGGAGCTTCTTCTTCGACTGCATCACTAAAGCTTTGGGGAACAAGTGTTCAAATTTAGATGCCATCCCTATAATGAGTCAGCACATCGGGTATGCCATCATTAACCAAACTCATTTTGATTTTGCAACTACTGTAATAGGTTTTATTGGGGATAGGATGACAGAGGATAGGAATGTTGTCTACTTTGCTAGATTCTGTCAACTTATATATACTTTTTGTACTGATGAACCTCGACTAGCCAGTACCTTCACTCCACCTTTCAAAGTTGCAAAACGTTACTTTAATGACCTGGTAAATGCTGACACTAAGAAATAAGTGGTTAGACCTTTACAGATTCCTCAGTCTGTAAAACAGATCTTAGTAAATGCTGATCCTGAATCCTATAGATCTGTTTATCCTGATGTTCAACCAACAACCACCTCCCAAACACCACAACAACCATCAGAACATACCACTCATACTACTCAACCAACCCTAAAGCAATATCTCAAATCATATCTCTCCACTTCACAGACAGTTCAACCCTCATCCTCAGCACCTACTGTGAAGCCTTCATCTTCCAAGCCTAAGAGGACAAAGACTGTTCCTCAAACACCTCAAAAGAGAAGGAGGATTGCTTTGAGAGATGAGTCAGACTGTGAGGAACATGTTTCTACATCAGAACCTGTTGTCAAAGAAGCTGAAAAAGTTTCTTCTCAGAAGGATTCTGGCATTGGGGGATCTAAGCTTCTCAAAAGACTTAGAAGAATGACTGTTGCTGAAACTCCCAAGGAATCCATATCTTCCAAGAGATACAAGAAATAGAGGGCAAAAAGGCCAGTTTCAGATGATGAAGAAGCAGCAGCTAAGGAAGGAGATTAGGAATCTCTAATCTCACAAGAAAAGGAATCTGCTAAAGTCACTACTTCTCCATCAACTCCACCTTAGGAAGCTGTTACTGAATAGGCCAACACACCATATGTGTCTCCTGTTCAAAAGTCTGTATCTCCTGTTAATACAGGCACAAGTGCTGATATAGATATCCAGACCTTGGTTGTGCCTGAAGTCATTTGCTTAGAAGCTCTAACAACAACTAATCCATCAACAACACCTATTACTGATGCTGCTCAAACTCCAGAATTATCTACTACACCTTCTCCGCATCTAGATGCTGATGATCAGAATATAGGTGAGCATCAGGATATGTCTGTTCATCAGAATTTGGAATTAGATCAGCAATTCGAGGATGCTGAAGCCTCCATTACTACTCACACTGTTGTTTTATCAGAAGATACTGATTCTATAGGTTCTGATGCTGCAAATGTTGGAGATACTGGTGATGCTGCTCCAAATGCAGATGCTGATGAAGCAGGTCCTTCAGGACATGCCCCTCAACAAACTGTTCTTAAATCTGAACTTGTTAAGAAGTTTGTTACAAGAGAAGCACCAGTGCCTTGGAGTGAAACTCCTACAGGACAGGAGTGGACTAAGGAATGAAACTCAATTGCTTGTGTTCCATCTGCAAAGAATCTGGCTGAGCACTTGACAAAAGCTGATGAAATGTTAAATTCTAATGATTTCAAAACACAGCTTAGAGTCACTACATTGAGTACTAAACATCTACAAGGTCTCCATTCAACTACTCATGCAGAACTACCCAAGATTCAGGAAGAATTTATCAAACAAGAACAAGTTCAAAAGATTAAAAAGAAAAAATTCTTCCAACCTACCTTTGACAGGATTGCTTATATTGAGAAGACTCAAGAGACCCAACAAGCTCAGATTGATGATATTCTGAAAAATCAAGCTTCTCAGCAATCACAACTTAATGAAATCCAAGCCTCAGTGGAATTGCTTGTCTTTCTTCTATTACCTGCTGATGCCAAAAAGGGGAAGAAAGTAATTAAGTCCAAATGCAAGACTGATAAGACACTGAAAGGGAAGGATGATGAAAAGGATGATCAAGGAAACTCTGGAATGGGTAGAGGTCATAGTCAAGGTAGAGGTTTCTCAACAAGAAAAGCTGAAATCATAAGTCACAGGACAAGTTCTGATACTGGGAAAAGAATTAGTTCTGCTACTGGTAAAGGGATAAGTTCTGATGAACTTTTAGATCTTGATGAAGAAATGTCAAGACAGTTATTTCTTCAGGAAAATTCAGGAATGGACTTGGAGAGTTTAATGGAAGAAGAAGCCAGACTTAAATCAGAGAAAGTCACATTTAAATCTGAAGTTTCTGGTAAAGAGACACTTCCAAAACTCAAAGGCATTGTGATAAAAAAAAGGACAAATACTGAAGCAATATTGGTTAAATCACAACCACAGATAGATCCAAGATCCAAGGGTAAAGAAAAGGTTGGTGAACCTATCAAGGTTTATGTGCCTCCTGAGAATGAAGAAATCACTGATGAAAAGGATGATCTTGCTCTGACTTCAAGAAAAGTTCTTAAAACAACCTCTGACATGGCTCAAGTTGTTCAGAGTCAAGAGACTTTAAGTTCTGATATTTTGAAGAAGCAAGTAACCTCTGACACAGCTCAAGTTAACTTGATATCAGAAGATAAGTCAAAGAAACTCCTACCAGGATTCACTAAAGCAAAACAGACTCAACCTTTGAAGACTGCTGCAAGTGGTTTTGAAGCAAGAGTAGTTACTGGAAAGGAAGCAAGAGATAAAACTGGATTGGGAAGTGCTGATGAAAGAAGAATACAGAACACTACCAATGATCTAACTTCTTTGAGTGAACCAGGTATTGGAGCAACTCCTGAGAGATTGAATCAACTGGAATCTGTACAAATGGTTTACCATACCTACTTGAAAGAACACATCTTGTTGTACTTCATGACAGATGGTAGGGTTTATCATATAAGGCAAAATGCCATTCCATTGAAGTATTTTGAAGAATTGGAGCATGTACTATTCTTACTTTAAGTGGATGACAGATTGACAGGAAGTGCTGCAAACTATTTGAAGGATCAGATTCAGAGACAGAAAAGGCTTTATTCTGTTAGGTCTGACAGCACATATGTTCCAAAGTACAGAGATCACAAGGGTGATATAGTTGAAATGAAGCCCAACACTGCTAAGATTATAACTACCTTTCTGGGTTACAGGGCTGTGGAATTCAATCTTGAGTCTGATAAGGCATATTTGATCAGACTGGATCAGGATATAAGAAAAACTAAGATTAATGATCTCAGGGCTGTAATCTTTCAAATTGGTGAAGATACTGCAGAACTTAAAGATGTTAAAAGGAGGATGATTGATGAACTTAGATATGCTGAGAGATGTTTGTTGAAGAACTATCTCAGAACAACTCCTGACATCAGAGAGATCAGAAGATGAAGCCAAGTCAAGATCTACAACTGATTAAATTCTGATATTTGTACAGACTGAAGCTGTTATCAGAAGTTAAATATTGGTAAAGCTTTAAGGACTGTAAGTTGTAGTTATCTAGTCTAATTCTCATACATTTGTACTTAATGTTTTTGACATCATCAAATATTTATTAAACTTGTATATTATGCTAATTTACAAGTTGGGGGAGATTGTTATATATATTTGATAATGTCATGGCTAATATGATTTATGTTTAGTTTTCAGATCTTACTTAAACAGGATAAATCAGTACTTACTGGAAGTCAGGACTTAAGGATATCAGTACTTATATTATCAGAAGATAATCATCTGAAGATGGATATCAGAACTTAAGTGCCGAAGGACGTTCAGATAAGGACAGCAGCTGATTAAAGGAAAGAAGATCGAGATAAATATAAGAAGAGATATGCATGAAGGAGTTCTATGAAGAATAGAATACTTGGAAGAAAAGATATCTGCTTGATATATTTTAGGAAGCAGAATTATATTCCATACAATTAGTGATTATCTTGTAACTGTGTAATATATAAACATAGACATAGGGTTTACACTATAAGTGTTATCATATTCGAGAAGATTATTCATTGTAACCCTAGCAGCTCTCGTGATATTTGTTCATCACTGAGAGGTAACAGCTCCATACTGTAACAGAGTTTATTGTTTCAATAAAGTTTGTTTTCTGTTACTTGAGATATTAAAGTTTGATTTGATTGTACTTTACACTGTATTCACCCCCTCTACAGTGTGTGTGACCTAACAGGCTCTCTTCACATTGTATCAACTTCAAAATTCATTCATTCGATCCTTCTCATCAGTTGTCCTGAAATTTGTCATCCTCACTATATCTTTTCCCTACTTAAAGTGTCGGCCACCATATTGGGCTTTCCTTGATGATAATAGATTTCTCAATCATAGCCCTTGATCAATTTGACTATAGTCTCTATCTCGTGTTCAATGTAAGAAAAAAAATTCCAAAATTTCCTCATAAGTAAACTCTTTGTCCCTTTAAGTGCGAACCTTATCGCAATTATTCTATATCATTATTAGGACACCTTATGTTACGGCCCTTAAGCTGCGTAGACGTATCATTATATTTTACCCAAAACCCTCTTCTTATCGTCGAGTATTGTTAACACGGGGTTGTTACTAATCTTACCTTCACTTTTTGAAAATCTTATTCCTCGAATTCATACATGTTTGGTCTTTCTCGAATTCATTAGTACCCATCCCGATAATGTTTCATAGAAGCGTACCTCACTAACCACATTGGTATTTCTATTATCGTTGTTCTATAACCATGTTAAAGATCCTTATGATAATAACTAAATATGTTATTCCCTTTTTAAAACAACTTACTCATTACGATGCTCTGATTGCACCAACGTAGCACTGAGCTTTCAGTCTCATATTACAACAATCGATTCTCAGCTATACCTCTCTTTATTCGGAAAGCAATTAGCCTTAGAAAATGATTTTCACGATATTGATGAAATTTAGACGATCTTAATAATATTTCAAAATCTAACATCTGAACAATTAATGAGCTCTGAATAAAAGAGTCGCAACACTCAAAAGATTTATAACTTGGAAGGAAGAATACAACAATGATTATCCTTCCATGTCCTTAGAATGTTATATTATGATATAATAAAGAATATCTTTTGAAAGAATTGATTGCTGAATAATAACATCATTCGAATGACACTTGTAAGATTTCCTCATTGAAAGAATATTTTTCTTTTCGAATAAGAAAAGAAATATCAAATAACATCCTCAACCAATGGTTAACCATTGAGGTTTCAAGGAGATGCTATTTTGATAGTTAGAATTTTATTCAATGATTAACAAATAGGGAAGTATAATGTTCTTCAATCACTTTATGATTTTAAATGGATATTCATTATATAAACGAAAGAATAGAAATTATATGAACGAAATATTTCGTAAAACTGAATATGAATTCTCGTTTGAGTGGGCAACCAAGTTAGGTCTCAATTAAATCATTCTTTGAAAATTTCATCAACAATTAAATTTTACATATATAATGCACTATGGAATAATAAAAATTTGATTGGAAGTGGAACTAGCAAAATAATAACTAGTCTATATCAAGCAAAATTATCAACCGGCTAAGAAAATGGCCAGCTCAATTGGTTTGGCCCATAGAAATTAGCTATGACGATTAGCTAGGATTCTATCGTATTAATTAAAATTTCGACTAGTTAAGACAATTAACTAGTCATTAATGAGAACATATGCGACTAAGCATGTTTCATTTTTTTAAAAAAAAATCTTAACATCATAACCACTGAAGAAATTTGTGGCTACCCGGATGACGATTTTGAAATAAAGAGTTTTCAAATTTGGGCCGAGAAAGACAATTATAACTCTGAATCGAGTGGTCTTGGCATCAGAAGAATCGATAGCCTCTCATCAAATATTTCTTGCCAATAAAATGGTACACTCAGAGGTGCCCTTGTTCACATACTTTATCAAATTCTTAGATAAAATTAAATTCAGAATACCAATATCAAACTGATACCCTTACTATGATTTCAAAGTTCAATATACGATCTCATTCCGAATAGAAGAAAAGGATTACTGAGGAATCTATGGATATTAAATCATCCATGTTTTTAACAATTTGTTAGATATTTTCAATCTCGAATGAGAAGAAAAGTAAGAAAGAAGAATCAATTGAAGATACTCATTATGAATATTCATCGATGAATTGAGGAAAATTTATTAAAAATCTCTTGGATAATTGAAATGAAGTATAAATTGCTCTGAGTTGAACAAGAAAATCATAATCTATGAATAAAAGTTCATGGATCAACTAAAAGAATTGAACAAGTCCTGATGCGGAGAAAGACTATTTAAGATAGTCACATCAGAACTTCAAAGTAGGGAACGAAAAGGATTACCTGATATGACTTATCAAGGCAATACGAGTGATCAATAGTTTGGAGGGAGTAGTGTGACGGTGAGTAGATGCCAAGATAATTCACTGATTATCCTAACCCTCGTCATTATCCGTCCGAGGATGATCACATCTCTTCATTTTCATAATTCCATGTTTCTCCTAGTATCTCCCTCAATCATCATTTTAAAGTCACTTACTAACTTGACTTTCACAAGCATATTTGTCATTTCAGTGTTTTACCTCGAAGACCTTACTCATAATTATTCCAAAAGCATTTGCTAAGTCGATAGGGGCCTGCTACACGCATCCGTTATTAACTACAAGTGGCCAGTTCCCCCTGGGAACAGATCAAAGAGATCTCATAGGGATCTCAATGCAGTCCATAAGTTTAGTGGCATGTGTGTGTAATTGAACATATGTTACCGAATATATTAGAGGTCTACGAGTATATATACGTAGCCTCTGACATCATATTACCGAAGAATTCTGCTCTAGACTCACTGGTCTATCCATTTCAAAATATTCTAAGATCGAACCATAGCTCGTTGGAATCTAATGCCATTTAATTGTAGACTTGCCATCAATTCTCGACGCTCTTGATCTCTGAGCTAAACCATCATAACCTTACATGTTCAGCACACTAATAATATCATGTAGTGCATTCGTCTTACGATAACATTCTTATATTACATTCAAATCTTCTTTAATAGAAAAATATCCTTAAGGGTATATTGGACACTATCTCTGGTGAATTCGTGGTTAATACGATATTCAAATCCTTATTGGTAAAATGACACCTTTAACTAGTTTGGGTTAATAACCTCAACTATATAATAATAATTAGGCTTCATGGTTCTCACATGTGATGCCCCCACATGGGCAACCTATAAAGAACTACGAGTAACAAGGCTCGCGTTATCAAAATGAACATATGGTGTTCGTAATATCGTTCTTACTCCAAATGCCCTAGAGACAGCTCCGAGTTCTACATCCATATTATTTCCAAATCATATATGATTCTAATTTTTCTTCTCATCATTCTGATAATCTCCAGTGGTCTTATTAGTCATTCTTTAATACCTCAAATATACACTTATCCTAACCTACACATTGGGGCTACATCCGGTAGTCCAATGATGAACTCTATATGAGCTCTTACGCAATCTCGCATCTAGACAGATTCCTAAAACTCTTGTCTCTAAGTACTATAACTTATGGCTCTGATACCATTTCTGTAATGCCCCCAAATCCGGGGTCAGGAATCTGGGTCGTCACGCCATACTTCACTCATGTGTAACCTGTATTGATTCAATAATCCAACAGACCCCAATCTCAAGCACACACACACAAGTTATGGTCTTAGAAATGATGTACAAAATGTAATCTTCTTTTATTACGCACAAATGTACTTTACAGGATCTCAAATAATTATTCGTAACCTCTACATGAAGTTACAATAATTACGATTAATATCTTATACCTATCTGATATTCTGGCCCACCTGAGACAAAGCTACCAGGGATTCTCCCCATGACTGTAAGCGACTAAGTCCCACTCCGACATACGGGTTATCAGTTGTGTTGTGACATTTAAAAGAAATCAAGAGTGAGCTATAATGCCCGGCATAATAAGGTACAATATGAAATGACTGTATGATAAACTCAAGTATAATACCATATATGATAAATGCATTTTATTCAAAATTAGTTTTCCTTGGTGATACACACCTTCTTTTGAAAACAATTCTTTAGTGGATTTATTATCCTGCGAATACCTTATTGGTAAACCCAACACCTAGGCTTGGATTACGGTAGTGCATCATAATTCTAATTGGAAGAATATGAAGAATAGGACATTCCCTGGAGCCACCGCATACGATGATCAGTCGTACTACAGAAAGAGTAATCTTTTCTACTAGTAGAACGACGACACCTTCATATCCCGATTATCACCCTTGTCGCATTCGGGCTTTATATGCTTCCGCATTCAGCCCGGGTATATTTTGCATACTTCGTATGTCCTTCAGTACACATGGTACCTTCTCATATGGAAAATAAATATGACAGTCTCCCTAGTCCACGAAGTACTGGATCTCTACCCCCCTTGTCCTTTTAAGAATCCTATCATATACTTGGAATCATCGAACTATATCAAAGTTCCCCAAGCGTTTTGCTTGTTGATAGGCACAACTTTACCTCATAAATATATATATGTAATTCTGAAAGTTTTCGGAGGAAGTACTAAGGATGTGAGTTGACCGTTGTCAACAGATAAGTAAATAAGGGGGAGTTTCTTTCGAAACTATATTCAAAATACTTAAAATAAGTCGAGATAATATTCTCCAACGATTTGAAATTATTCGAATGATTTTCCAAAAATCAGAAAGTATTTTAGATCAGGTTTTACGATTTTTAAATCATAAATAAATCCTTTAATAAATAATTAATAATTAAATATTAATCGTTAAATAATTAAACCTCGAATAGTTATACTTTTAAAATAATATTGAAATAATATTCCTCAACTTATTTATGTTTAAGTAATATAATAATCTTTAATATTTAATCGAGTTTGAAATAAATATTCGTTGGAGAATACTTCATCCATAATAATGAATAGTTAATAAATATTTATTATTCGAGCAATAAAGTATAGTTGAGGGAATAAGATCTTTAGAAATTGCTTTAATAAAAGTTCGAGGTATTTAATGTTTCATAAGTGGACGTCGAGTCCCTTGGAATAAAATAATTACGGATTTTTAATCGTCCAAAATATCTCCGGGATGATTCCCGGGTTTATATTTTATAAAACGAAACTGACCGACTCTCCGTCTTACGACTTATACATCACGCTCTACTATATCGTTAATATTCTTAATTAAAACACCTCCGGAATACTTCCGGGTTTTTTATATCTTACTCCGACCGACTCTCGGTCTAAACATAATATTTTAACTCGGTATGAACATATACAAAAAGTTATCAATAATTGAGCAATGTAATGTATCTCAATTTAGTAAAATGGTTTTAAAGCAATCTCATGCATATATCACAGTTTGTAAAATATTCACAACACAACAGTTCTTAAAAGGTAGGGTTTGAAAACTTGCCTGGGTATTTCGAGGTGGAGGATGCTCTAGGGTCCGCTCGAAATCTATAAGCATAAACACAAATCGTTTTGTTAGGTCCTGTTCTAATTTACGAAGACTCGCACTCATATGCTACTTATTATGCACCCTCTCAACTTATATTACCCTTATCATTTCTTTAAGTCCTCATTCACATTATGGTCGCTTCCTTTTTCGAAGTATCTTAAGTCCGTTTTCATTTTCATTGTCGGCTCCTCTTATGGATTCTACGATTTTCTAATCGCGCGGTCTCGGCTCCGATATTTTTATAAAATTGAAAAATAATTATTTTCCCTTGAAACTTTTATGGCAGTTAAGGAACTCTATTTAATACTTTTTGTAAAAATTTCATGATTTATGAACATTTTAAAGTCGATCCTTTTTATTTCCAAAGTTCGTAATTCATAGCAGTTTTTGTCGCTTAAATCACTTTTAGTAAAACGACCATAACTTTTGATCCGTAAATTGGAATCAAGCGATTCAAGTGCCTACACGATCCTTATAACATTTCATACCATAATCGAGTTTTATTTATGAAGAAACTATAGTTCACATTTACAAAACTTTCTGCAGAAACTTAATGTTACGTTTTGTTCGTTTTAGCGAGATTCCGGTTACGATCCGAGTTTCGTTTATGCTTTAAATATTTGTACTACCACCAACAATCATCATATCATCATCACCACACTAACTCCTCTCAAGAATATCATGTTCTTGAGGCAACAATCATTAACCTTAAATCTACTTAACTAAACATCAAGATTACAACAATACTTTCACCAAAACTAGGTTTACAACTATGTTCTAAAAGATTCTTGAACTGAAATCTCAAGTAAGAATGGGTCAAATATTTATACCTTTCTTGAGAGCTTGAGATGTGTTTTTGATTATGGTGAAGCCTTGGGGGTGCTTGGTAGGGTTTTTGGAACCTAAAATAACCATTAAAATCAAGAAACCAAAGAAAAGTTACTATTTATACTATTCACTATCATCTTTCTTGAATTTATTTCACCCATCAAACCTTGATAAAATGAGCTTAAAAATTTATCTTACCTTAGTTTAGGAGGTAGGAAGCTTGAGAATTAATGGGGGAATTTTTCCATGGCAAGAGCTTGGTGTTTTGATTTTGATTTCTCCTTGTTTAATGATAGGGTCGAATGGAGAGTTTAGGGAGAGGGGGAGAGAAATTGTGTTGCTTCCCTGGGTACTTCTTGAAGAAGTTATTGTGTTTTATTATTTATTCTCTAGTATATGTCCTAGAATAGCTTTATGTTGGCAATTCCTTGGACAATTCTAGCTAGCCCTTTCTAGATTACAAGCTAAGCTAGTAGTTTAGCCATTAGCTTTACTATTCTCTTAGCCTTAGATGCTCATCCTACAATCTTAGCTTACTATTTGATAAATTAACTATGGTTACTTTTCTACCATGGTTAGTTAGTGCGATACGTTTATTTAATCATTTACGCATTTGTTCGATCGTTCAAATGTTTTCGTAATAATTTCTCTTAAACGGTTCATGGCGTAAATCCTTTCGTATTTATTCTTTATGTTCTGAAGCATCGTCTTTGGATATAAATCTGTAGGGTTTTAAATTCGTAATTATATTTTGATTCCCATAATACTCGATGATTCATAAATATGGTCATTTTTCAAAGTTCGTTTCCTTCAAAAACCAATAGTGTGTACATACACTCATTTGGTACGTATAATCATGTTATCAACTCCGAAACTCAATATAGTGTGGGCTAAAAAGTTTTTCCCATCTGTCAGAGTTACTATTAATTTAGTGTTTTACAAGGTCTCAAAGATTCGAGTTATTATCTTACTGTTCATAAAGGTCTTTTACCGATGTCAAAAATTTGGGTTCTTACAGGCTTAACGCATCAGCCACGACGTTCGCTTTTCCTGGATGATAGTTGATTATAACATCATAATCCTTGATCAACTCTAGCCATCGCTGTTTTCTCATGTTAAGTTCCTTCTGCATAAAAAATACTTTAAGCTCTTATGATCCGTGTAAATTTCAAATTTCTTGTCATACAGATAATGTCTCCAAAGTTTCAGTTCGAACACGATTGCTGCTAGTTCCAGATCATGCGTAGGATATTTCTGTTCATGAGATTTTAATTGTCTAGAAGCATATGCAATTACGTTGCCGTGCTGCATCAATACGCATCCTAGTCCTCGATACGAAGAGTCACTGTAAATAACAAAATCCCCCTGCTCATCTGGTAAAACAAGTCCCGGTGCGGTCACCAATCGGTTCTTTAATTCCTGAAAACTTTCTTCACACTTTTCATTCCATACGAACTTCTTGGTTAGCGGCGTAGCTATTTTCGCAAAATCTTTGACAAATCTTCTGTAATAACCTGCCAATCCCAAGAAACTTATGACGTCCGTCGGTGTCTTTGGCGTTTCTCAATTCAATACGGCTTCAATCTTGGCTGGATCAACTTTAATTCCTTCCATGCTGATGATATGGCTCAGAAATTGTACTTCTTTTAACCAAAATTCACATTTTGAGAACTTCGCATAAAGCTGTTCCTTTCTTAAGATTTTCAAAGCAATCCTCAAATGCTCGGCATGTTATTCTTCAGTCTTTGAGTAAATCAAGATATTATCAATAAGTATAATTACGAATTTATCCAAATACCTCTTGAATACCCTATTCATCAAATCCATTAATGTTGCTGGTGCGTTAGTCAGACCAAATGCCATTACGAGAAATTTATAATGTCCATATCTGGTACGAAAAGCAGTCTTGGGAATATCTTCAACATTGATCTTCAATTGATGGTATCCCGACCTTAAGTCTATCTTGGAAAATCATGCGGCTCCTTTCAGTTGATCAAACAAATCATCAATCCATGGAAAAATATATTTATTCTTGATAGTCAGCTTATTTAGTTCTTGATAATCGATACATAGTCACATTCTGCCGTCTTACGGAGCTTTCGAAACTAATTCCGTACCTGGTGCTAAATCTATAGTGAACTCAATTTCCCGGTCCGGTAGTAATCCTGGAAGTTCACCTGGAAAGACGTCAGGAAATTCACATACAACTGAAATATCTTCTATCCTTGGACTTCCCTTCTCGGTATCCAGTACATAAGCTATATAAATTTCTAATCGTTATCGTAGCAATCGTTTAGTCTACATCATTGTCAGAATTTTTTTCGCTATTTCTCACCTTAAACATTACCGTTGCATTTTCTGCAGTTCAGAGTTTTACTTTCTTATTCGCACAATCAATCTGAGCATTATGACAAGCTAACCAATCTATTCCTAAAATAACATCAAACTCTCCTAACTTGAAAGGAATCAAGTCCACAGAGAAATGATGTCCGGCTATCTCGATATCGCACTCAGGACATACTCGATCTACAGGAACTTGATCATCATTCGCTAATTTTATAATCAACGTCTCACCCAACCATTTAACTTTGCAATATATCTTATCAATGAATTCTTTAGAAATAAAAGATCATGTGGCTCCAGAATCAATCGATACTTTTGCATATACTAAATTCACAAAAAAATGTAACTGTAATCACACTAAGACTCTACACAGCTTCTTTCATTGTAATATTAAAAGTTCTCGCTCTGGGCTGATTATACTATGGTGGTGTAGGTAATTCCAACACTTTTGGAACACTAGCGGCCATAGTTGGTCCTCTGCAATCCCTGGCTACATGCCCTTTCCTTCCATATTATAAACAAGTAACTTCTGTTTTTCCCGCTGGACATTCATTAGAGTAATGCCCTTTCTGCTTGCACTTGAAAAATGTCACATTTGCCTTGTTGCAGACTCCTGTATGTTTCTGACCACATGTTTTGCAGTACGGTAGTGGGGGTCTGATAATTTCTTGCTGGTTGGGAGCTTGGAAATGATTACCTGCTATCTAATTGCCTTGTCATATTTTTTAAAATTCATATATGTCTGGGCTTGAAATCCTGGCTTCCAATTGGAACGATTCTGAAAATTTCCTTGCCCCTTTTCCTTTTGGGACATTACACTTTCCCCATAATAATCATGGCCTTTTGAACCACGGCGGTATAAGTCATCAATTCAAAAACCGCCACTCGGCTGCGAATCCATGGTTATAATCCTTGTTGGAATCTCTTAGCTCGTTTCTCTTCCGTATCAACCTGGTCCGGAAAAAACCTAGCCAATTCAGTAAACTTGGCTTCATATTCAGTCACCGCCATATTACCCTGCTTTAGTTCCAAGAACTTAATTTCCATCTGGTTCTTCATATAGCGAGGAAAATACTTCTCCAGAAATAATTCTGTAAACCTATCCCAAGTCACAATGTCTTCACCCTCTAAAGCTTTTCTGGATTCCCACCAATTATTTGCTTCTCCTTTTAGGAAATAGCTAGAAAAATCAGTTTTCTGGTCCTCACCCACTTTCACAAGCGCAAACGCTTTCTCCATTTCTTTCAACCAAGCCCTAGCTTTCGTAGGATCTGCGGTACCCTCAAATTCTGGAGGCTTAACTAACTGAAAATGCTTAAAGGTAACAACTGGCATAATTGGTGGTAGTTGAGGATCAGGACGAGGTGGCTGTTGTAACATCTGTTGCTGAATCTGTTATTGTTGTTGCTGCATTTGCTGCTGCATCATTACCATATGTTGTTGCATCAGATGCAACACTTGGTTCATAGTATCATTAGTCTGTCCCTCAGAGTTGCTGTTAGAGGTTTCAGATCTGGTTTTCTTTTTGGTGCCATTTTTCAGATAATAAAACAAATGATTCTTTTTAATGATTTCTTAAACGGGTGATAATAGATAAAGAAACATATATCTGGTATTAAAACAAGAAATTTAAACATTGGATAATGGAAAGAAAATAATTTGTCTAATATTAAAACAGGAAATTTAAATGATTCAAAATCTAAATAATCAGTTGAAATGCTTTTATAATTTGGAATGATAATGACGGTACACTGTTTTAGATTAAACATAATTTAAAACAATAAAATAAATGTAAATGCTGTAAAGACATGAATTTAAATAAATAAAAAGGAAAAGTTGGAAAAAGTTATTATATATATATATATAGATATATGACACCAGCCTCAGGTGTAAGTGATTGGTACAAAAGGTCTACGTCAGATCTGTCATGGCTAGTGCTGATACATGTCAAAACTAGATACTACACACATACATATCTAAACATACTATACTATGCTGCCTCTATCTACATATGTCACATATAATACAACAACTAGTCTCCAGCTGTCAAACCTCAAAACCCTGGCGAAATGCGCCTCAACTCATCACGAAGAATCTCGATAACCGACTGTGCCAGACGGGTAGCTCTGTGATACTCTGCATAAGAATGCGGCCCATTATGCATCAAAGCATCTAACTCAAGAGTGGCACTATACACTGTTGACTGAAGTCTCTTCCTCATCATGTAGTCTAGCTGAAGTGCAGCTAACGGTCCTCTATCTCTCCGATCAAACACACCCATGATCTCTCTACACTGAGATCTCCAATAATCAACATCCTCTATCACAACACTGTACTTATGATACTTTACCGTGTGTGGCTCTGCAACCTGTACCACAGAATCCTGTGATGGGACCCTAGGTATCCCTACAATACCCTGTTGTGGTAAACCCAACTGTAATCCCCCATCGTGCTCATCCATCCCCTCAATCGGGGCCATCTAAAAAACCTCTGGCTCTGGAGCGTATACAGGAAAATGAGGTAATACTGCTGGTGGAACCTCTGGCTCAATCTCTGGAATAAACTAATACTCTATCGGAAGTGGAGGTGGAAGCATCGGCTCAAAGAACTCTAAAGGATCAAACATCTCCTCGGGATCTGGTATCTGCTCTGGAGCCGATGGTGCTGGCTCCTGGGGTAGTGGTGGTGGTGGTGGAAGTGGTGGAAACATCTGTGCTGACACTAGTGGTATAGTTGGTACAACTGGTCCAGTAATAGTCCTATCGGAAGATGTTGACGATGCCATCTGATAATATAACAAGGAAAAAAAAGGGTCTCTTAGCAATCCTAGAACTTATACATTCTTAATCTAGACTTATCTAAACCCTAACACTCCTATTCATATCTTATGTGATCTTTCTATCTTATCTTAATCTTAATGTTCTTGTTTTCAGGGAACAAACCTACAGCTCTGATGCCAAAACTACAATGCCCTCCAGACCTGGGGTATAAGTCTGGGGGTTACTAGCTAATCACCAAACCTGTACAACCTGTATAATATTTAAGCATATATATATAACCTCTTTAATACTAACCAGGATCTTTTTAGGTTGAAGTATGAAAACAAGAACCACAATCTAACTTTGTTACAACCCAAATTTAAAACGTTACAAACTCTCTTTATTATAAACCATTGTCTAATCAGTTTTAAACTACTTTTCTCAATTATTCAAACACACACATTAACTATCTACACTACACATGCTCAGGAAACTCAAAACTTTCCTCCTGAATTGGGATCATCACTCTTTGTATGAGAGGGTCCCGCAGCTTGACTCGTTTCTTTACCACTCGAGTCCTGATAGGTTTCATTTTCCTTCTTAACTGAAAAAAATAAGGTGAATAACAACAAAAAGGGGGTGAGCCATAAGTTGCTCAACAAGTCCTCAATATAAAAGCAGTATTATAGTAAGTTAAATGAACCGGTAAATTGGTTACATCTACAAAAATATAATCTCGCAAGAAAAGATGAAGGCTACTATCGGCGATTATCAAACAAACTAAACTGGACACAAGTTCGCACATATATCCTGCTGATCAGCCATGATACAGTGCAGATTCATACCTCAACGTATAGATCCATTCGGGTACCCAGGCTCCACGACCCAACACAAGGATCCGGCTAGTTTCCGGTCCTTAGGGTCAAGTGTATACCTGATCCCATTCATCACCATCTAGTCCATAGAGGAGCAACCAAAACAATCGGTATGCTTTCATATATCCCAATATCAGAATATATCAAGATATATGTATATATATAACTATTGGAATGTGAATAAAGGATTCAATGAATTAAAAAAATCAAGAATCGAAATTAAATATGAATTAAGGCATGATAATTGTGTATCATTGTTTATGAACATGAATTATAAGTATGTAATTCCAATAATGATCCGAAGTAATTTCACTATTTTGAAATTAGAATAGGGAAAAAACTTGCATTTCACGCAATCTATCACAAGTACTTCACCGTCCTCTATCACCGGCTCGATTCGCCTTGTTGGCTTCACTTCTATCAAAGAAATAGACTTATTTAGTCATCCCTTATCTCAATCGCGTCTCAAACCGACTTCACATAGCCCTTATCGTCTACCCGTTCGCGTATTACTAACTTGTAAAATAATTATTAGCATATAAGACTCAATTAACCACATAATTCACATAACACATAGGTCACATAGTCATTCTAGGTTTAAAATAATTTTTTTAGAATCGAAATTAACTCGCTATTCGCTTAACTGAACAATATCTAGCTCGTTTCCTATTTTTCGGGATTTATTGGACTCATTTCTATACATAATTAGGCTTATAAGTAAATAAATATCTAAATTTGACTCACTTCTAAAAGAAATTAAGATTTAAAACTATTTTTAATGAAAACAGATCATTTTTCTGAGTCGAAGGACTTTCGTTTCGCTTAAATCGGATAAACGGATCAATTATTATTCAATAAATATAGAAAAATTAATTTATTAGTCAATATAAATAACTATTCCTGATTATTGAACCCTAAAAATATTTTATAATAATTATTTGGGAAAACTCAGAATTAAAAATGATTTTTCCATAATTTTTGGAATTAAAATAAATTTATTATGATTTATTGAAAATAATTTGATCAATTATCAAAATAATTAATTATTTTTAAATAATTAATAAACAATAAATAATTAATAAATAATAAATAGTTAAAGAAATAGATAATTTCATATTTTAGAAAATATTTCAGAATTATTTATAATATAAATCAATTAATTAAATAATTAATTAATCAATTTATAAAATAATTAAAAACTGATTTTATAATTAATAAAAATAAAAATAAAATAATTTTCCAGAATCATTTGTCAGAAATCAATCTCTGACAAAAACGGATCAAACACTGGTTATACAAACGGGTCAACCGGGTCAAATCCGGGTCATGAAGAACATGACCAAATTATTTCCAGAATCCCGCATCTTCACCGGATTCCGGTGAGTCCAAAATAGCCTCAAATCAACACTATTTGGTGCTGTTTTCAAGTGCTTTTCATTGCAAATCAACACAGCAATCCAAGCACGTCCAAAACATCCCTGAATCATCCCTGAATCATCTTTTCCGATCAAAGCTCCAAACTTTTCCGGTCAAATATCAAAATCATAGAATCGTACATGAAACTTCAAGGCTAATAGCTTAAATTAAAGTTTATAACACATATAATCAACCCCCTAACCTCTAAATAACCTCAGCTTCTTCTAAAATAAAAAAACGATTCAATTAAAATTAGACATAAACCCTAGAAATCGAACTCATCTATTCAGGTATCGTTTGATCAATTAAATACCATGAATCGATCATAAATCATCATATAAAGCTATATCAATCATCAAATCATCCTAATAACCCTAGAATCAAAAAGTCCTAATTCAGGTATAAACCCTAGAAATTACAATTGAAAATTAACACATTAAAACATGAAATTAATACCAGGAATTGAAAGAACAGATCAAGAGGATGAATTTTGATACTCACATCGATCGATTTGATATAGAAATCAGTCCAAAATCACTGCTTGATTGCTCAACCCGACCCTGGAAGATCCGACTCGAAAACTAAGAATTATAATAATTTTTCTGATTTTTAATAATTAATTAATAATAATTAAATATAAATTAGGCTGTTTATAGTAGTAATATTAATACTCCTAATTAAAATTAAGGCCCTAATTATACATACATCTTTTAAAATTAATTTGCCCCTAGTTTTATAATTTTTGAGTATTAATTTTTAATTTTTAAATATTTTATATATACAATATATATGCCAAAAATTCCCAAAGATTGTGAATAATTCAAAAATGAAAAGAAATGGTATAAATGAAAATCCTATAATTTTATAAAAATAAAAATGTGATTTTTTTGGGGTTTTTAACACCCAATGGGGCCCGGAAAAGTCATTTTTCGCGAAACGAGAAATTTTATAAAATATCTAGATGTTCAGAATAACGCGATGGTACAAGCCGTTTTGAGAAAAATAAGACCAAATATTTTATTTGAAATATCAGCTATTAAAACATAGTTCTGGGTGCATAACTTTTGATACGAAGGCTTTAAATATGAAACAAAATATCAGATAAATACCCGAAAAATACCCTGACTATACTGAATACACGTAGCACATAACAATTAGGGTTTTATAATTAATTACACATAAATGACATAATAAAACACATAATTTATCTTTATTATGATATAATACAAGCGTAATTTCCCGGTCGTTACGTAAATCCTGAAGCTACAGCTCATCTATCTATAATTCTTGAAGATGTGGAGTTACATGCTGATGGTATGGAGGTTTCTGAAGTAGCTGGATCACATATAGCTCCAATTTCTGTACTATCTTAAATGCTGAAGCTAGAGATGAAGTTCAGCAGATAGTTCAAGATCCGGTTGTTAATGAAGGATTCGTCCATGAGATAAAATTTATAGATGGTAAAGAAGCTGATACTTCAAATGCTATTATAGATCCTGAGGATGATCTATTCTTCCCTGAAGATATGCCTAAACATGTGAGGCAACAAAAGCTGAAAGAGTTAGATGCTAAGAAGAAACAGGATTTATTTGATGATGTCTGGAACAAGAAATGGAAGGATATTTAATATCCTATTTTAAAAAATTATGCTATCAATCATCAGGATACATTTGAGAAGACCATTTAGAATCTTGATATGCTTAATTATCTGAAAGCATCTACTCTATTGGTAAGATCTTTGCATACTGCTCAGGAAGCCACCACTTCTCAAATCAATCAAATTAAAGAATCTTTCCTGGCTACAAAGCTAACTATTCATCAGGAGATACAGAAATAACTTGGACTAATTCTTGACAGACAAACTCAGATTGAAGCCAATCAAGCTAGATTTGAAGCTAAATAAGACCAAATGTATAGACAACTTAATGAGGTTCAAAATTCAATAGAGCTGATTCTTTTTCTACTTCTTAGTGATGATGCAAAAATGGGGGGATATATTGCTAAATCTAAATGCAAACAACTGACTTTGAAAGGAGCTGATGAAACAAATCCTGATGGTGGAGATAAGGGAGGAAGAAAAGAGATTGTGAATAGGAGAGGAGAAGATCTAGTTAGAACTAGTGGATCATCAAAAGTCACTAGAACTCAATCTAGACAAGGTGGAGGAAGTAGGAAAAGTGAAAGAATAATTCAACAATAAAAAGAACTGACTATAACTACAACTACTCAACAAACTCTAAAAGTCACAACTGCTAATGAAGACCAAGGCATTCCGGAGATAGAAGCTGGTGCAGAAGCAAGTCAGTATCTTCAAACTCTGAAAGTAAAAGGAAGGAAGACACTCTGATCTACAAGGACCCAAAGATTCAAGCATTTGAATCTAAGGTGGGTTGAAGAATTTTTGAGAAAGAAAATCCTGGAGTTGATCTAGAATAGTTAAGGCAGATGGAGGAAGAGTTCAAGAATTCTATAAAAACAACAAATACCGATGTTGTGTTATCTCTCAAGATCCTTATGAAGATAATCCTTCTAACAGACCAACCAAATGGATAGGCATTAGGGAGGTAAGTCAAGCAGATGCTGAAAGATCTCTCATGTCTCAAGAAATCTTAAATGCTGACAGGAGTCATAAGGGGAAAGAGAAGATAAGAGGGAAGTCCAAGCTTCCAAAGCCTAAAGCTAAAACTATTGCTAAGAGGAAATCAGTATCTAATGCACCTAAATATCAAATACTGACAGATCTAGTATATATAGTAGCTCAAGATTTTGATACTGAAAAAAGAGTTGAAGAAGAAGAAGAAGAAGTCAGTCAAGCTCATCAAAGAAGGAAGATTCTTGGAGCTAACTGGGATGAAAAATTGAAGTTAACCTCTGACATTGCTCAAGTTAATGAAGAAGCAAATGCTGTTGATCAACCAATCACAACCTATGATACTACTCATGTTGTTGATTCTTCAAACTCGATTCAAGATGAGTTATGAAATCTAGATTCTGAAAACATAAACTCTGATAATCCAGAGCTTACTTTTGAAGAAAAGAGGAAGTTGCTGTAAGAAAGCAAGAAACCTGCACCTAGAAGAGATTCCTCTGAAACATTAAAGAAGATTTATAGTGGGAGTTCTCATGCTAGAAAACCTGGAATCACAAGTGGTCTGGGAAGGTTAAATGTTTATCCATCTGTAGGTGATGCTTTGATTCTAAGGAAGCATGCAAATCTGACATAAATTGGAGACAATGTGATGCTTGAAGACTTAAAGATAATCATATAAGTACAAATTGTTATTGATCTTATTGGAGAGAAACAGATTTACTTTCTGGAGTCTGGGAAAAGGTTGAGGTTGACACAAGAATAGCTGGGAGACAAACCATGGAAGGAATTAGAACTTGTTGCTAGAATTTTTAAGGTAACTAATCATGTAACTGCCAGATGGTATGCATTTATAAAGAAGCTAATATAGTTGAAGCAGAGAGGAATTCCTTACAAATCAAACTATATTCCAAAGTACATTGATCAAGCTGAGTATGCTGTTGATATGCCTGTTGGAGGAGCTAAGATAGAAATGAGTCTAGGAAGGGAAGTCTTGACCTTTAATCCTGATGGAAAGAAGATTGGGTTTTTGGAACTGGATGATCTATCACTTGAAAATTCAAAGCTACTTGACCTCAGGGGAGCTATCTATCAAAATGATGAATCAATAGATGAGCTGAAAGAACACAAATAAAGGATGCAATGTTACTTGGATGTTCTGGAAGAAAATCTACCAAGGAAGTTCCTTGAAGAAGCTACTGACTATGTTAGAGTTCAAGAATGAAGAATAAAGTCTGATAATCACTGTCTGTAAAATTGAATATATTTATTTGATTTATGCATTTAGATAGTTTTTGACATCATCAATTAGAACTTGTACATAATTACATAATGCACAAGTTGGGGGGATTGTTAGATTTAATTGATGATATCAGGATATAAACTATTAAGACTTAATATCAGTACTTACTGAAGGTGATGTCATCAGTACTTGTCTATCAGTACTTGATGATTAGCAGTTGATATCATCAGGATTTAGTCACATCAGTAGATATTCGAGAAGGAAAATGTTTGCAGAATTCAAGGTTGTGCAGAACTTTATTTCAGAAGCAATCATACATGGATATATATTAGGATTCCTTATTGATTGTGTAACTGTGCACTATATAAGCACATATTAGGTTTACACCTTATGTGTTAACAAATTGTAATATCTTTCAGACAACCTAGCAGCTCTCAAGGATAATTGTTCATCCATTGAGAGAGTATTTGTGTAACTGTTTTTATCAGATTAGTATAAAAATTGTTGATTCTGTTAAAGCTTTATCAAATTGTTTTCATAAACCATATTCACCCCACTCTATAGTTGATTACGGACCTAACAAGGAGATCATGTTTTGATAATATTAACATATGCATCATCAATAGCTTTCAGGAACATCAACATATTTACTCTCCATGTAGAGTAATTAGCTTTCTTTAGGATGGGAATTTTTATGCTTTCATACTTATTTCTATTCATCTTGACCTTTTCAAATTAACAGTTAATTTGACCGCTCTGATACTACTTGTTTCCCAGTAAAGTAATTATTTAAGGGGGGTTGCATGCAATTACTAAACAAATCAATTTATCACAGAAGTAAAGTAAGCACAGATGAATCAAATAATAGTTTATATTGATATTTAATAAACTGTTATAAAACTCTCTCAAGAACAATATTCTTAAGAGCTGCTAGGTTATAGAATACTCGAGTTGTGCAGGTATCACAAAGTGATAACATATTCTGTGTTTTTATACTACACAACTACAATCAAACTATATCAATTACAAGATATGTTCAGTATAAATCATCTACTTTCTATACATATCTAAATTAACTACGATCTTAAAAATAAGCCCATTCTGATTTATCTCGCAGCTTTGACTTGTCACTCAATACATCTTCAACGGATAAGCTGATCAACGGATATATGGTAGAGCTTCAACGGATATTCATATGTAAGCATCAACGTATGACAGAATAAATTTTCAATGGATGATAATGAAGCTTTCAATGGATAATCATATCCTGACGGGTGACCATATCCTGATTGTCAAACAGATCCTGATTCTTGACATAGCCAATTCCCAACATAATTCTGTTAAGGGAATATGTAACCTTCTATGACTAACCATCCTAAGGGATAGTCAATGAAGGAGTAGCCCAACGAGTGAAAGGGTTTATCTAAAATTATCTATGAGACTCTTGTAAACAAATAGAAATGTAGTTATTCATTCAGAAGTAATGTTGACTCAATGGATAATCTAGAATAGGGTGGCTAATTGTACATATTTAATACCATGTAATTCAGATTAAGTGAAGTAGTCTTCGACTGCTAAATAAGGGAATGACATCAACTAATATCAAGATCATCCCATCTAATGCTAAGCACATAAATATCAATGGCTAGAAAAGTTGTAGCAAGAGACTACTAATGGCTAAAGAATTTTGTAGCTGGTTTCAATGACTAAAAATATACATAGCTATTGATAGTGATGTGACAGTGTTCAAAAGCTAGGACTGTCACATCACATGGGTTGATGGAAATCTCGAAATAGAGAATGAGAAGCCAAAATAAACTTTGCATGTGATCTAGGATGCTGAAGAAGAAACATTCCATTTTTGTGTAAGACACGTCGGAGGGATATTCAAAGCAACATATCATGATGCAATTCAGCCTCATTTGTCAAGTTGCACAGGAAAGAGAATGAAGAAGAAATCTTATTTGACCTCGAAGACTGTGGTATGCATTGTCTAGCAAGCATAGTAACTTGGTGATATATAAACCAAGTAGAAGCAGATGTTTCACTTAAGAAATAGGTTTTACATTCTTAGAGAACTTTAGAGAGATATCTTCCTCTGAGTGAAACACTGTAAACCGCAACTGTGAGATTACACTTGTAATTGTAACAAATTATTTCCTTAAAAATAAACCTCAGGTCGCAACTCAAAAAATAAATCACCTGAAATTATAAACATGTATGTTCATATTTCATCTCACATGCACAAATTAACTTAAAAATTTTAATTTGTATTCAACCCCCCCTCGCGCTTTCTACAAATTAACCTAAATTGATTGTTAGTGAATAACAAATGGTATCAGAGCAAGCCTTCAACATATATAAGGTTTAAAAATCTTGAAGCTGATTCAATCAACTATAGTGAAGAAGGAGGTAGAAGCCCAGACTCTAGACCTAAACAGAAAATTTCTAGATATGTCTTTCATGATCAATGATAATATCCTAAAGCTATCCACGGAGAGTTGTCAAAGAAGAGAAATTGTAAGGAGGAAACTAAATTCTGAATAGGAACTAATTGCCAAATGGAAGATATCCGGGGATGCAGCAAGCAAACTCACAGATCTTCAGTGTTGCCCAGTAAAGTAATTCTTTAAGGGGGTTCGATACAATTACTAAACAAATCAATGTATTATAAAAGTAAAGTAAGAACAGATGAATTAAATAACAGTTTATAGTGATCTTTAATAAAATGTTACAAAACTGTCTTAAGAATAATTTTCTTAAGAGCTTCTAGGTTACACGAATACTCTAGTTGTGCACACCATATTGTGATAACCTATTCTATGTTTATATACTACACAACTACAAATCAGTCCTCTATCAATTACAATATATGGTACAATATAATTCTAACACTTTACATATCTAAATCAACTACGATCCTATAAATCAGTACCTTCTAATTTATCTCACAGTCTTGACTTATCATCCAAGTCATTCTCAACGGATAGGTTTGATCAACAGATAAATGCTATAGCTTCAACGGATAATCATTTGTGTATATCAACGGATGACTAATGATCGTCAACGGATGATATCGAAGCTTTCAACATATAATCATATCACATCAGTTGATCATATCCTGATTGTTAGAAAGATCATGATCTTTGATTTAGTCAATTCTCAATAATCTCCCCCAATTTATATTTTACAGAATAAGCATGAATTCTAATAAAATTGTCTAGTGCCAAAAACCAAATAGAAAAAATAAGTAGTGTAAAGCTTACTTTGTTTTAGACTTTGATCTTCATATTTTTTGATAAATTTTACAATATCTATGAACAAAAGCTTTAACTCTGTCATCAATCTTTTTCAAAATAATATCTTTTAACTTGATCTTCAAATTCTTCTCATACTCTGTTTTGTCAGATAATTGATAGATAGCAGCTCTCAGATTTCTGATTTGAGCTATTTCTGTCATGATGTCTTCCAATGAAACATAGTAAGTTTTTCTTCCATAAGGATTCATAGTTATATGTCTCTGAGTAAGAACAATTTTAATGACAGCTTCACCTTTTTTCATGTTGGCTTCTTTCCCTCTAAAATTTATGTATTTAGGAACATATGATCCAAAATAATATAGACCATCATCCAGTATCCTTCTTCTGATATTGGCAAGAATCATGTTTGACCATAACCTAGAAGTTTCATCTTCAACTCTTAGCAAATAGTGAGTGTACTTCAATTCCTTTGTAGACATGATCATTAGTTCATCAAGTGAAAGAACTTAAACTTAATCATTTTACAATAAGAGTAAGATCATTTATTTAGATTCAGAACCATCATGTTTGTCAAGAATAATCTTCATAGCTTCAAGTCTATCCAAATGATCAGCAATTATTTCCTGATCATGACTATTAGCAAGTGTGAAGTTCAACAACTTTAAGTTGACAAGTTTAGCTTCATGATGTCATATTCCAGCTCTTGTGAATGGTTCAATCAACTTAAGATTCTTAGCTTCTACCAACCAAGACTTCTTATCTCCCATGGTATTAGAACCAAGTAAACCATCCATCCTTATTCCTCTAGGAGTAAAACTCAATTTATCATTACAATTAAGATCGACAACCTTTCTCCATCTGTATTTGTTCTTGATCTTTGGAAATATTTGAGCTCTCCTTTCTTCTCTTTTCTGCAACATCTTCATATCTGTACTTCTCCATCTATTCCTCTCAGATCTTTTGAGCATATTCTTGTATTATTGATCTGCTTTATCAACAACTCATCTGATTTTTCCAACCTGTGCCCTTTCTTCTCTGTCAAAAACTATTTATTCTTCCTTAAAGTTTTCAACATTAACAGCTTTAACATAATCAGAGAGAATCTGTAAATCTATTCGAAATAGACTTTCTTCTTCTTCAGTTTTCACAGAATTAGGAATCAATATCACTCTTTCAGTATCGGGAAAATCATCAGAACTTGTAACTTTGTCATCGGGAATTGAATTAGGAGTAACAAGAGCAGCGTCCAGATTAGATCCATGTGATCTATCCTTAGAGACTTGAGTTTAATTTGTCTTCTTTTGATTTTGAATTTCAGTTCCAGTTTGAACTTTCACAGTATCAACTTTCACAGCATTAGAGGTCTCTTTTGCTTGTTCATCACCATCATCATCAGAATTGGTATTTCTCCTCAAAACTGATTCAGGTTGACATTTTGTCTTTGATAATATCTCCCCCTTTTTGGCATCTAGACTTTGTAGAAGAGAGAAAATAACATCCAACTTGGAATTTGTAGCATTCTGACCAGCGTCCAAAGTTGTCAGCTTTTTAGATATATGATCTTGTTTTGCTTCCAAGCTAAACATTCTCTTTAGCAAACCACTTTGTTTGTTTGTACCTTTAATAGTCAAAGAAAGATCAGAAAACTCTTCTCTGATTTTAACAATATCTTCTTTGAGTACAGAGACAGAAGAATGCAGTCCTTTGACTAAAACTGTAGTGAATTTGATAGATGCTTTAATATCAGTATGTGAAATCAATTGAATAGCATGATCAGCTAAAGTTTGAGAAAAATCAATAGATATCTTTTCACTGGGTAATCTCCAAGAATGATTCCATTCATAAGGCCTATGAGGATCTAAAACAGCACCATGACCAGATGATGAACCAAAATTAGAGAATTTAGATGCTTCACGACCAGCTTTCAAAGCAACAGTATCAGTATTATCATCATCAGATTCATCAGAATCATCTTGATCACAAGAATATTTCTCAGGAATATCAGAATTAACATCAGAATCAGGAACTATGCCTTTGAGCTTTAAATCAAGATTTGACTTAGAAGGCTTGGTTACTTGTTTAGATCCTTTAAAAGAACCATGAGTACCTAAATATCTATGTTCTTTTAAAGTGATCTCATCAATTCTCACACCACTACATCTCATGACTTTTAATGGTCAGAGCTTCCTCACAAGGATTACCTAAATTATGTCTCTCATCTACCTTTCCTTTTTCCAGGTAAGGATCCTGCCTCTCTTTAATTCTATTTTTCACTAATTCTTTTCTCTCAGTCTCACATAAAAAGATCAGAGAAGTTTTTCCTATAGAAATAAGAGGCGGATGAGAAGAGTTGTCTGTTATCATATGACTAGAGGTAATCCTTTGTAAAGGTCTAATCATAGTCATATCAGTAGATAAAATAGAGTTTAAAGGATTTGTACCTTGAGAAGTATCAACCATTAGTATAGCCTTGAGTGGTTGTACCAAGATTGCTTCAAACTTATCTTGAAAAGTGATAATTACAGTTATAGAATCAGGAATAGCTTCATCAGGAATTGTTCTTGTAACAGGAATGTGTTGCTTTTCAGGAATTGACCCCATAGTAGAATTTAATACTAAGTCTGCTACAGTACATTGAGCTGTTGGTTCTTGTGTGACTTGAGGTGTAAAAGCTTCTTCAACCCTTTGAACTAAAGGTTCTTATGTGCTTCCCTCAAAGATAGGATCATTTATAACAATATCCAATCCAGCAATATGCTTTTGATGAGCTTCCTTGTCTTGTACTATCTTCAGAATATCACCAACTAGAGAACTTTGACTTTCTTGAGCAATATCAGGAATCGTCAGATGTGATAATATGCTTGCACCTACACTTTGAGCAGGTGGTTCTTGTGTAGCTGGGGAATTAACATGTGCATCTTCACTTTGAGAAGATGGTTCTTGTGTATTGTACCCCTTTTGTGGTGATAGAAGTTTGATCTTCTTGTTGTGAGAAACAAATGAAGTATGTGATTTCCTATTGATAGACTTCTGCAGATGAACTTCCTTAGCAATTTCAACTATACTGGTTGTGTGAGATGTAGTAACTGTCTGATCAGGAATTATCACTATCTTGTCAGGAATTGCTTGAGACCTGTCAGGATTTGATAATGATTTGTCAGGATTGGTATATTCATGATCCATGGAAATATTGTTATTCCCAAATAATCTAACAAGTAGAATTACAGAAGTGGGGTTGAATGTAATTTTTTGATTTCTTTTCAATCTTTTAAAACTTCTTGCAAATATAAATATAACTGTGTATGAATATGTTAAGTGCGGAGAAGAAATATTCAAGTATTCAAACACAAAGTAAATAAACAAGGATGTTTAAAAACTTTCTGGTGGATTGTTGTTTCCACCAGAGATATATATAAATGTAGAAGATCTTTGTGTTACAAAAAGTACACAACTGCTTACATGTAAATTTTCGAAGCGAGAGAACTAAGAAATTCTTAACAGATAATGCCTTATCTATTTCTCAGTTTCTTCAATCGATATATTTCTACTTGATATTCTTGGTTTATATATTACCAAGTTACATGTGAAAAAGACAAACTATTAAACTAAACATTTCTAAGTCTAATCACATTTTTATTCATTTTTCCATCCAGCATCTTTGTATTTCTTCAAGTTAGCATGGAAATGAAAATGCTACTTGATCTTCATAATCCTGATTACAGACTGCCACATTCCTTTTGTATACAATCAAACCATGTGAATGTCAAGTCACTATTAACTCCTATTTGAATCTGTTATCCGTCGAGACTCTGTTGGATCATCCGTCGAGACTCTACTGGATCATCCATCGAATGTGACTTGGGTCATCCGTCAAAGTCTTGTAGAAACATCCGTTGAAAGTATTTCCATAGAAGTTGACTCAATTTCACTTATGCAAAATTATAAGGCATCTAATATTTACATTTAGCCAACCTATTTTATATATCATATAAGAAGCCAACATGACTTAGAATATCCTACAAATTCTAGTCTTTCAAGATATTACAATATACATGAATGTGCTACAAAAACTTATTTAAACATAAGAAACTCTTTCAACGGATGACAAGTGAGATCATCCGTTGAAAGCTAGAAATTCACTTAATAAAATCTACTAAAGTATTTTGGGAAAATATCATCAAGCCTACAACATATTCCTAACAATCTCCCCCAATTTATGTCTACTGGAATTGCAGGCATAAATTTAGGAGGACTTGATGATAAAAAAACACCTTTTATAAAAGATCTGTTAGGAAATGAATAACACACAGAGGGGGTGGGGTGAACGTGTTTTACTATTTTTAGGCTTTTCTTGAATGTTTATTGTTGAACAAAGTAAATTAAATCATGTAGTAAAATGTGTTCATGTAGAAATTAAGCTTGCAGAAAATAAAGAACACAAATCTTCAAAACTCACTTAATTTTATATTAAAATTAAGACTGTTTTGCTATAAAAATTTATAGGCTCTTTGTTGATAAAGAGCTTAGCTTCTCCTTGAGAGTGTTACAAGAAATTTGATCTTAAATTGTTACTTCTGACTGAAGGACCATTGTTAATTTTATAATTCACTTAACTGCTAGTTTACATAGTGTACAATAAGACATGCTATTAGATTTTCTAAACTGTCACTTGTCATTTCTATTTATAGAAAAGTAGATATTCCATTTTTGGCTTAGCATATCTTTAGCATCCTGTGATAAATTTAATCCTCCTCTGTCAGTTGATCTTCACCATTGATCTTGCACATTCTTCAACCTGCTTTTTGTAGACTTGTCAATCCAGCTGGTTGGATTGTTTATTGATTGTTTATCTTGAATATTGAACTGGTTTGTGATTTTATACTTGTGAGAATTTTCCTCGAGATCTCCAATTAGGCATGTAGAGATCTTAACATCTCTATAAGTATAATGACTTATCGAGATCTCTAATGCTCTAGTGAATCTAACTTATAGAGGTCTCTGAGTTCTTGAATGAAACTTAGCTTGTCGAGATCTCTCAGCATCATGTCTTCACTTTGTCTTGTCGACAACTTAGAGTTCTCTAGTGAATTTTGATTAATCGATATCTCTGAGTTCTCTAGTGGACTTTGACTTATCGATAATTCAGAGTTCTCTAATGAATGTAGACTTATCGATGACTCTGAGTTCTCTAGTGCAGGAATGACTTGTCGATATCTCCGACCTTCATGTCTTCTTCACTTGTCGATATCTCTCTGAGTTCTCTAGTAGCTTTCCTGACTTCTCGATAAGTCATTTGGAGTTCTCGAATGACTTCTCTATAACACTAAATCTGTGACTTGTAGAGATCCTGACTTAGAGTATTTTTATCCAAATAGATTTATTCAACTTCAAGCTTCTTCAAAATTCTTTTGAGGCATGATCTTCTTCCAGATAGAATCCTTAGGCTTGATACTGTTTCAGGAAAAAGGCTCCAGTCCGCTCCTTTGCATTTTTACAAACTTTAAATGTTACAAGTACAAAATACAAATTAAGATAACAATACAACTTACTTAGGGTTGACAAATTATCTTAGTCTTGTTGAGATACAGGCATGTCTTGCACAACAATCTCCTCCAATTGGTGAGAAGATTGCTTAACTCACATTCATGCCTGCTAACAAGACTAACCCCAAGCTTGATAGATTATAAAAAGTAATAGTTCATTATTATCCTTAGATCAGATGTCCATTTGGCTTTGCTTCATACTTTGATCAGGGACACTAATGATATTATTATCTTCAGTAATCTTTGACATCATCACTTATATATTACAATCTCCCCCAACTTGTTCATTATGAAATTATGCACAAGTTCTGATTGATGATGTCAAAACTCTAACTAAATGCAGAAGTGAATCTCCCCATTTTTTCTTCTTTTTTTAGTTTAACAAACTTTACTTCTATACATGTCTTCAATAGTATCTGCATCAACATTTCCCTTGTAAAGTTTGTACCATCAGTGTATTTAGATTTACTCTTCTCTCCCCCTATCAAGAAGAGAGCATTATTGTCTGGAAACATCCAACAACTATTTTTGCATTTAGATATATTCTCCCCCTTTTTGAAATTATCTCTAGGTGGAAAGATTCAGCTATATGCACATTGTTCACGCTTTAGTCATTGTCCATTTAGAACAATATCGGCAGCCTCAAGTTTTAGTGATTTCTGTAATGATGAATTCATCAAGTAGAATATGAGACTTTACTTAGACCTGCAGAAAAAGTCTTTCAGTAACAGAAGTCCTAAACTTTCTGTTCTTTTTAATAAGTAGTCTCACTACTTCTCACTACACTAGTCTCATGACTTTTAAGAGTCAGAGTTACCTCACATGGATTACTAAATCCCGACACTCATCTACCTCTCCTTTTGCCAGGAAGGATCCTGCCTCTCTTACTTTTTGTTTTTCTCTCAATCTTTTCTCTCATCCTTACATGAAAGGATCAAATGTTGTTTGACCTACAGAAATAAGAGGTGGCTGAGAAGAGTTGTCTGTGATCATATGATTAGGGGTGATCCATATAGGTCTAATCATACTCATTTCACCAGAAGAGTGAGCATCTATTTCATACCTTATGAGATTATGAAGAATCAGTTGATTGATTTAACATCAATATGCAGCTGCATCTTTCATCAGTTTCAACTGTTCTCACATTATGCTCAATGATTTTGCCTTCATCGCCATTTTGAGGTAATGGTTCTTGTGTGGCTGGAGATTCAAAAGTTGCTGGATGACCTTGGACATCCAGGTTCTTGTGTACTCTACTCCACTGTCTTACTTTTGAGCTTCCGTTAACATCATTTACAGTGCAGGTGTGTCATATTTCCCAAGAGATTTTCCTTGTCTGCTATACTATGTGAAGTATAGGTTCTTGTGGAATATGGATCAGGAAATGATGGTGCTGCTATGCCCTATTAAGATATAGGTTCTTGTGTGCATGATCCAGGAGGTAAAAATCTCTTGATAGTCTCATCTACATGTCCAAGAGTAATCTCCTTTACTCTCTTTTAGCTTTGCTGTTGTAGGAACTTCTGACAGTTTTCCTTAGCAAATCTTCCTTAAATCTGACATAGCAGGGTTGATGAGCTTCTGTGAAGAGTAGTATTAAATGAAGTTCTGGTACTTTTTTTGGAGATGAATCAGAATAGCCTTTGGAAGCATTTTGGACAGGAAAGGTTGTTCTAGTCATGTAGCAGTTCTCATTTAGTAAGCACAAGTATCCCCTTCATGAATTCTGAAGGTTTTAAATAAACATGAGGGTCTTCGCTTATTACATCCTTCTCTTCTCAAACAACAAAACAAAGGAAGAACATTTTGTGAGGTCTTTGTCCTTTTGTAAAATAGGTTCCTTTTGAGAGTCACCTAAGTGGCTTTGTGTTTGAGTTTGTGTTTGTGTTGCAATGTTAGGGTGAACTACAGTTGGGTTGTGAAATATGTATGATCTGCAGCTTAGCACAAATGCCTGTTGAGTGATCCATAGATCTCAAAAATCTTGTAATTAACAAGTTTCTTGCAATTATAGGTAAATTCAGAGAATTTTTGCAAAAATTTGATTTTCAAAGATGTTTACATATAAAAGTTAAGGAATTTAAACCCAAAATCAAGAATGATTTTGTGTAATATTCTACTTTACTTATCCGTTGATATGTATGATGCATCGGTTGAAACCAAATGTGTTATCTCTGCTTCGAGTGATTTATCTGAGTTTTCTGTTATTGTCTTGAAGAGATTGTGTTAACCTATACTACATTGAGCATATGTAACTTTATGATGTTTAGTTTTACATATGCAGCGTAAGATTTTCAGTTGCAAGCAGTATTAAAGGAAAGATGATAATCAGTTAAATTATAAGCATATAGCAAACAAGACACAAACAGTTTTGCAATAGAGAAGATGAAAGATTTTTATTAATATAGAAATAGAGTACAGGATGATATAGATTCCAACAATTAAACCCTAATCCTAACTACTCTATTTTCTGCTTCTTCTCTGCTTCAATCCTCCTCGCCCTGTATTGGTACGCTCCAGACATGGAGTGTGCAAGAGAAATGATTCTCTCTTGCAGCTCCAGAGCAGCAAGACGTTCCCGCTCAGCCTCCAAAGCACGTCTCTCCTGTTTGAACGAGACTTCACCCTTGAAAAATAAAAAGTTTATTTGATCATCCCAAGAAAGTTCGTGAAAAACTTCAAGGGGAACATCAAAAGGACTGCAAACTATCCCTTTGATGCGGACATGAAGTCCAATAGGGTCGTAGTAGACCTTGTTATTAGCCAAATGAAGGGTTGGAAGATAAACACCATTATTAAGCTTATAGAATACAGGAGCAGCCATTTGAGAGCCTTGAACAAGATGAGGGTTTGGAGTTAGGATGTTTGTTGAGAGAAAAAGTGGTGATGAATAATGAAGATATAAGGATTTGAATTTATAGAAGGAGAAAAGAAACTAAGAGACACTTGAGTTGCCCGGTTAATAAGTGTTATAATCACATAAACACACTTTACCTAGGCAGTTAAAAGTGACTTGCCTTTCTAGATTAACTATTCCCCATGGAAGTACTCAAGAATCCTAGTTAACTTTCTTGGTTAACTATTCCCCATGAAAGTACACAAGAATTAAAAAATAACCCTTCCTACCAGCAAAATATTCCACTAGCTAACTTATCAAATCAAATACTCCATATTGAGAAAGATTTATTTTGAATAAATTCGAAATACATAATTAGCATATAGTTAAATAAATTCAACTATTATTAGTATTCTCAAAACATCACATATAATATACTAGTCTACTTACATTAGACTAACATACTCCATACTTGATCAAAAATATGCACGTAAGCACGTAAATGTGTCAAAAAGTCTGAGTAATTATAGACAAAGCAAATGATCTTGATTAGAGAAGTAAAATAGGCTTATCGACATGTCTTATAAATACTCAGTTTGTCCAAAAAGGACTGATAAGTTTTGAATTTTAATCAATATAAAATTAGAACAAATTTTATGTCAAAAGTATTTTGCTGAACATAATTTATGAATTAAATTATTCCAGTTTTTCATACTTTTTGCTTCTTTTGATCTGTTATTTATTAACTTCATATATTTAGGATATGCATTAATAAATATACAGTTTACTCAGAATTTTGAAAATTTTTAAGTTAAAATATGTATCGAGAAGTCTGGGTATTTATAATAAAAACATATGACTTGTCGAGAACTCAAAAATAGACGTTTGGAGTTTGCTTATCGAGAAGTCATTTTTAAGAATTAAAATACATATCAAAAAGTCATTTTAAATTACTCTTATAGAGAACTAAAAATTGGCTTATCGAGATGTCAAATAAATACCCAGTTTGTCCAAAATTGGACTTAATTAATTCGAACTTTTATTTGAATAAATTTGAAATAAAATTAGAATAACTTTTCCCAAAAGTATTTTACCAAAATATTTTATTAAACTAAATTATTTCAGTTCTGAGTTATTGATAAGTCAAAAATTATACTTGTAGAGAACTCTGTGAAATAACGCTACTAGAGAATCCTATAAGGACTTATCGATAAGTCATTTTTAAGCCCATCGAGAAGTCACTCGAGAAGTCAGTAAATTGACTAGTCGAGAACTCACTCGAGAAGTCCTAAAATTACTTGTTGAGAAGTCACTTAGACTTACCGAGAAATTAGTTCTCTATATACTTTTGATTAGTGCAATTCTGCCTTGTGTTAATTTTACATATTAAGAATGTAAATTAACAATTAAGCAGTTTACTTAGAATTTGAAAAATTCCAAGTTGAATTTGAAAAATAAATATGCAGAGATTTTTGAAATATTTATAACTCATATTTCAGTTAATTTCCAATTGAATCAAATTAACTATGATTTACTGGAGATTAATCTGCTACAAAACATTAGCTGAGTTCTTGCCTTAGGATGAAGAATTAAGCATTTCAATTTCACCTACAAGTCTAGTGAAAGTTGCGTCATCCAAAGGTTTTGTAAAAATGTCAGCTAATTCTTTTTCTGTTGGAACAAAAATGAGCTCAATGGTACCATTTGTAGCATGTTCTATAATAAAATGGTACCTTACATCAATGTGCTTTGTCCTAGAATGATTAACAGAATCAGCTACTATTGATATAGCACTAGTATTGTCACACATAATAGGAATTTTATGTAACTCTAGGCCATAATCCATTAGCTGATTTCTAATCTAAAGCACTTGAGCACAACAACTTCCTGCAACTATGTATTCAGCCTCAACTATAGAAGTTGATACAGAATGTTGTTTCTAGCTATACCAGGATATAAGTCTTTATCCAAGAAATTGACAGCTTTCACTGGTACTCTTTCTGTCACCCCTGCATTCAGCAAAATCTGCGTCTGTGTAACCAACAGCTTCGAAACCAGTTCCCTTAGGATACCATAATCCCAAGTTTGGAGTTGCCTTCAGGTATCTGAAAATCCTCTTTACAACCATCAAATGTGATTCTTTTGGATTGGCTTGAAATCTTGCACATAGACATGTTGCAAACATGATGTCTGGTCTACTTGTTGTTGAATAAAGCAGTGATCCAATCATCCCTCTATAGCTTGAGATATCTACATTTTTTCCCTTTTTATCTTCATCCAACTTTGTTGCAGTAGACATAGGTGTAGATACAGGTGAACAATCAACCATACAATCTTTATCAATAGATCCTTGACATACTTAGTTTGGCTGATGAAGATACAATCACTTCTTTGACTGACTTGAAGTCCAAGGAAGTAACTCAGTTCCCCCATTATACTCATTTCATATTCACTTCGCATAAGCTTGGAGAATCTTTGGCAAAGCTTTTCATTAGTAGAACCAAAAATGATATCATCCATATAAATCTGAACTAGGATCATATCTTCTCCATGTTTCTTGTAGAAGAGAGTCTTGTCTATGGTACCTCTAGTAAAACCATGCTTCAGTAGGAAATCTGACAGTGTGTCATACTAAGCTCTAGGTGCCTATTTTAGTCCATATAGAGCCTTGAGTAACTTGTACACAAAATTTGGAAATTCTGGATCTTCAAATCCAGGTGGCTTTTGCACATAAACTTCTTCTTCTAGCTCACCATTCAGAAAGGCACTCTTGACATCCATTTGATACACTTTAAAATTTGAATATGCAGCAAATGCTTGAAAGATTCTTATTGCTTCAAATCTTACAACTGGAGCAAAAGTTTCATCATAATCAAATCCTTCTTTTTGTGAGTAGCCTTTTGCAACCAACCTTGCTTTATTTCTGGTAACTATACCATTTTCATCCATTTTATTCCTGAACACCCATTTTGTTCCAATAATGCTTCTATTCTTTGGTGTAGGAACTAACTTCCAAACTTTGCTTCTTTCAAACTGATTCAGCTCTTCCTGCATGGCAGATATCCAATCAGGATCCATTAAAACTTCATCAATTTTCTTTGGCTCTACTTGAGATAGAAAACATGCATGTAGGCACTCATTAGTAGTTGCACTTCTAGTCCTCACTCCAGTAGTAGGATCACTAATAATTGCTTCTTTAGTGTGACTTATATACAACTTCCTTGTATGAGTTTATTGACTTGTGCCTTCATTGTCTTCTTCATTGTTGGTATGACTGCTAGATACTTCTTCTCTTTCTCCCCCTGAGTTTGTGCCACCAAATTCAGGTGTTTGAGATGAGCTTCCATTTTCATGAATTTCCTGTTGAGTAGTCTCTTCATTTATTATCTGTTGTGCATCAACTTCATCTTCCCCATCGGAATCACTATCAATGTTGAGGTTTTCAAAAGCAAGGGCTTCAGCTTTATTATCATCATGGCATTCCAAGCTTGAATACTTGTCATCATTAAAAGTCACTTCCGTGCTCTCCATAATCTTCTTTTGCTTAATCACGTAAACTTTGTAGACTATTCTTTTTAGGGAATATCCCAGAAAAATTGCTTCAAAAGCCTTTGAGTCAAATTTTCCCACATATTCAGAGTTGTCTTTTAAAAAGTAACACTTGCTTTCAAACATATGAAGATGCTTCACAATAGGCTTTTGTTTAGACATGATTGAGGTGTTCTAGCAGCTGAGAATTATTGAATAATGCCTTTGCCTTTGCAGAATTCACTAATATTGCATTTCTAATTTCTGTTCCACTGTCACTTCTCAATCTTTTCACACAATTGTAATCTTCATCCTGTTTTTCTATCTTCTTGATCTGCTCAATTATGATATGTGGAGATTCATCTTTAGAGTGCATAAACTCTACCTAGGTGTAGCTTGAGAAATCATCCACCATCACAAGTGCATATTTGTTCCTTTAAATTGGTAAGACATTTACTGGCCCAAACAAATCCATATGAATTAGTTGCAAAGAAGTACTTATAGAGTTCACAGTTTTTGACTCGTGACTTTGATCTTTTAATTTTTCCTTTCTGACAAGCTTCACAAAATTCAACCGGAGCAAACTCCAGATTAGGCATGTCTCTTACCAACTCCTTTTTGACCAAGGTATTAATTGCTTTGAATATTCAAGTGAGACAGCTTTTTATGCCATAACTTGCTTTGTTCTTCTGATGCCTTGGTGTAGAAGCAACACATACCATCCTTATTTGTTGAGTCAAAATTTGCAACAAACAAGCTTCCTTTTCTTGCTCCTTTCAGAGCAACTTCACTAGTTTTCTTGCTGATAAAAGTGCATTCTACTTTGTTGAATAAAACTTCAAAGCCTTTGTCTGCAAATTGGCTAATACTGAGAAGATTCACTTCAAGACCAGCTATCGGTGCTACATCATCAATGACAACATTTTCAGAAATACTTTTTCCATATCTCATTGTGAATCCTTTGATGTTGTCTCCAAAGGTCACCAAAGGGCCAAATTTCTCCTAAAATGTGATAGCAGGGCTTTATCACTTGTCATATGCCTGTAACATCCACTGTCTATAATCCAGATGACTTTTTTCACTTTCCCTGCACACATAATGAGTTCTAAGTGTGTTTAGCAACCCAAGTAGTGTTGGGTAAAGTCTTCTTGTTAACTGATTTCGAAGAAGTAGAATGAGTAGTTTCAGATAAAATAGAGTTCATTAACTGTTGAGCTTTTTCCCGTTTAGTTATAGATCCAATTCTTGTTTCTTTAAGGTCTACTCTCAGTTTGTGGTAACTCTTCATCACTTTCAAGTTGCAAGGGATGCAGTCAAACTTGTCACAAAATGAGTAGGGATCATTTCTTCATTGTATTTGCAAGCTCCTTTAGTTGGCTTGCTAACTGCCTTTTCACTGAGGTGAGTTAGGTGACTCACAGAGCCACATTTTTCACATTTCTTTCTTGGAGCATCTGCAACATAAGCAAAATTGTTGCTTTTTTTATCCCTATTTTTTCATTTCTATTTTCTTTTTCTTTCTTGCATCCTCAGTTTTGATTTCTTTAACAGGAGTCTTGGGACTTTGTATATCCATGAGCTTCTCTTCAGTATTGGAAGACTAAACTGATTCTAAAGTTTTCTTCTCTTTATCCTCATCAGCAATTTTTTACTTGATAATCAATTTTTCTTCACTGAAGTTGACTTCACATGCTTTGAATATAGGTGCATTAACCTCTTTCAAAAAGGTTGGAGCATTTTCAGTTTTCTTTGCTTTCCCTTTGTCACCTACAGTCTTCTTTTTGTCATTCATAGCATCATAGTCAAGGCCAATAACAATGTTTGCACGTGGCTTATTCTTCTCATGGTACTTTCTAACCAGTTCAGATGCATTTTTGAAGGATTTCATCTTCACTTCATTCTTTTCCAGCTTCTCCCTTAGCACTGCTTCAATTTCATTTGCACACTTGAGCTTGTTCTTTAGATATGCATTTTCTTGATTTAAAGCTTCAAGCTTCACCAACAATAATTCAGTTTCTTGCTTCTTACTTTCAAGCTTCTCATTTATCTTTGTTAATCTGCTAACTTCTTCATTAGCATCAACCATGCTTATGTGAATGTGAAATATTTTTTTGCTCATCTTCTCAACAGTTTCCTTATATTGATTCACATTTAAATCAATAGTGGTAAGGGTTGGTGCCTATATTTTTGATGAGGATGATAAACCTTGCTCCAAAGCCATTAGCGCATAGTTTCCAACTTCCTCATCTTCATCATTATCCGAATCATCCCAACTCTTTCCCTCTGTAATGTAAGCTTTGTTTTGCTGTTTTTTCAGAAGAGCTTTATACTTTGCTTCTAGTTCAAGATAAGCTTTGTATTTCTTTGCATTCTTCGGTTTCCTACATTCAGTAGCAAAGTGGCCTATTTCATCACAATTGAAGCACCTTATATTAGATCTGTCAACAGATCCAGTTTTGTAGCCATTCTTACTATTAGAAGTGTACTTCCATCTTTCCTTCCAGCTGTTGTCTTTGTTGAAAGACTGTCCTTTACTTTTGAAGTATCTTGGCTTCTTTACTATGATATTAGAGAATTTTCTAGCCAAATATTCCATTGACTGATCTAGCTCATAAAGTTCTTCAAGAGTGTAGAACTCATCTTTTTCCAATTCCAGAATGACTTGTTTCTGTGAATCATTTGTTTTTTGATCACTTGTTGAGGCAACTGGAGTTTGAGATCTTGGTTCATCATTAGATGTTTGGATATTATTTGCAATTAAAGCACTTGAGCCATCCACAACATGTCCTTGACCAGATCTCAATGATTGCCTTTGAATCATCTCTAGTTCATATGTTTTGAGAATTCCATATAGAACTTCCAGTGTTATTCTACTCAAGTCTCTCCCTTCCCTAATTGCTGAGATTTTCTGTTTCAAATTATCAGGTAGAGTGAGCAAGAACTTCAGGTTCACTTCTTCAGCTTCATAATATTTTCATGAAGCTGCAAATCATTTATCAGCTTGTTAAATCTTTCAAACACATCAATAATGCTTTCCTTTGGCTTTTTCATAAAACCCTCATACTGTGAAATCAATATTCTTCTTTGGTTTAACCTAACTTCCTCAGTTCCCTCATAGAGTATCTCAATCTTTTCCCATATTTGCTTGGCAGTGTCACAGTTGACAATGTTGTTGTACATCACATTGTCAAGTGACTCAATCAATATTAATTGCAAGCTACTATCCGGGGAAACTTTCTCTTTTTCAGGCTCAGTATACTTCCTAATTGCTGAGATTTTCTGTTTCAAATTATCAGGGAGAGTGAGCAAGAACTTCAGGTTCACTTCTTCAGCTTCATAATATTTTCATGAAGCTGCAAATCATTTATCAGCTTGTTAAATCTTTCAAACACATCAATAATGCTTTCCTTTGGCTTTTTCATAAAACCCTCATACTGTGAAATCAATATTCTTCTTTGGTTTAACCTAACTTCCTCAGTTCCCTCATAGAGTATCTCAATCTTTTCTCATATTTGCTTGGCAGTGTCACAGTTGACAATGTTGTTGTACATCACATTGTCAAGTGACTCAATCAATATTAATTGCAAGCTACTATCGGGGGAAACTTTCTCTTTTTCAGGCTCAGTATACTTAGAAGGATCTTTTGGAGCATAATGAGCTGGGATACCATGTCTCCATCTGTAGATTCCTCAACTCTAACCATAGGAGTGAAAGGTCCATTCTTGAGGATTTGAATGTAGAGTGGATTGGCCATCCTGATAAAAAACATCATTTTCTTTTTCCAAAGAGTGTAGTTAGCTTTGTCAAACGTAGGAATTTTGATGCTATTGATTTTCTGTGTATTCATTCTTCCAAGATCTTAAATCGGTTTGCTTTCAGATTTTGCTCTGATACCACTTGTTAGGAAATGAATAACACACAGGGGGTGAATGTGTTTTACTATTTTTGGGCCTTTCTTGAATGTTTATGGTTGAACAAAGTAAATTAAATCTTGTAGTAAAATGTGTTCACGCAGAAATTAAGCTTGCAGAAAATAAAGAACACAAATCTTAAAAACTCACTTAATTTTTAATTAAATTAAGACTATTTTGCTACAAAAATTTCTAGGCTCTTTGTTGATAAAGAGCTTATCTTCTCCTTGAGAGTGTTACATGAAATTTGATCTTAAATTGTTACTTCTAACTGAAGGACCAGAGTTAACTTTATAATTCAGTAAACTGCTGGTTTACACAGTGTACAATAAGACATGCTATTAGCTTTTCTATATTGTCACTTGTTATTTCTATTTATAGAAAAGTAGATCATCCATTTCTGGCTTAGCATATCTTTAACATCCTGTGATAATTTTAATCTCCCTTTGTCAGTTAATCTTCACCATTGATCTTGCACATTCTTCAAGCTGCTTTTTGTATACTTGTCAATCCAGCTGGTTGGATTGTTTGAAGATTGTTTATCTTGAATATTGAACTGATCTATGATTCTGTACTTTGAGAATTTTCCTCGAGATCTCCAATTAGGCATGTAGAGATCTTAACATCTCGATAAGTATAATGACTTATCGAGATCTCTAATGCTCTAGTGAATCTGACTTATAGAGGTCACTGAGTTCTCGAATGAAACTTTAGCTTGTCCAGATCTCTCAGCATCAAGTCTTCACTTTGTCTTGTCGACAACTTAGAGTTCTCTAGTGAATTTTGACTTATCGATATCTCTGAGTTCTCTAGTGGACTTTGACTTATCGATAACTCAGAATTCTCTAATGAATGTAGACTTGTCGATGACTCTGAGTTCTCTAGTGAAGGAATGACTTGTCGATATCTCCGACCTTCATGTCTTCTTGACTTGTCGATATCTCTCTGAGTTCTCTAGTAGCTTTCATGACTTCTCGATAAGTCATTTGGAGTTCTCGAATGACTTCTCTATAACATTAAATTTGTGACTTGTAGAGATCCTGACTTAGAGTATTTTTTTCCAAACAGATTTATTCAACTCCAAGTTTCTTCAAAATTCTTCTGAGGCATGATCTTCTTGATCTTCTTCCAGATAGAATCCTTAGGATGATACTGTTTCAGGAAAAAGACTCCAGTCTGCTCCTTTGCATTTTTACAGACTTTAAATGTTATAAGTACAAAATATAAACTAAGATAACAATACAACTTACTTAGGGTTGACAAATTGTCTTAGTCTTGTTGAGATACAGGCATGTCTTGCACAACAATCTCCTCCAATTAGTGAGAAGATTGCTTAACTCACATTCATGCCTGCTAACAAGACTAACCCCAAGCTTGACAGATTATGAAAAGTAACAGTTCATTATTATCCTTAGATCATATGTTTATTTGGCTTTGCTTCATACTTCGATCAGGGACACTAATAATATTGTTATCTTCAGTAATCTTTGACATCATCACTTATATATTACAAGATCATTCAATAGCAGATTAAAATGACAAGTGTTGCAATTTTATTGAAAGTTGAAAAAAGAAAGTTCACACAAGTCTTACAAGCTTTGTTCAAGGTGCTCCTCTATTTTGAGCAGATTAATCCTTTTTCCTTGTATGTCTAGTCTTCTTTCCCAGCTTTTCATTGTTCTCTTTAATCTGGTGTTTGAGTTGTCTGGAGAACTCAGATTCATCTTCATTTGATTCATCCAACATCTTCTGCATTTCCTTGAAAGTTTCATTGCTTGAAATATTTAGCTGGTCTTCTAATCTGAAAAATCTTCTGGTGTTATTTTCATCCTTGAACTCCATTAACCAATATGGCCTCAAGTGTACTCTATTCCTAGTGTAAGGAATGGTTAAAACTCTTGGTAGTGCACTTGGGTCTCTCCAGCTCTGTCTTATTTGTTCAATTTTGTTAAGTATCTCATTTTTAGCAACCATGGTTGTAATAACTCAAATTTTTGAGACCTTGTAAAAAGTTTAATGAATAGTAACCCTGACGGACGGGGAAAAACTTTTGAGCCCACAGTATGTAGTGCATGAGAAAATGAGTTTCGGAGTTGATATTATGATTATACGTACCAAATGAGTGTATGTAAATGCTATTAGTTTTCGAAGAAAATGAACTTTGAAAAATGACCATATTTACGAATCATCGAGGATTACGGGAATCATAATATAATTATGATTTAAAACCCTACGGATTTATATCCAAGTATGATAATTCAAAACATAAGAAATAAATACGAAAGGAATTATGTCGCGAACCATTTACGAGGAAGTATTACGAAAACGTTTAAGCGACCGAGCGGACGCGTAAATGATTAAATAAATGTAACGCACTAACTAACCATGGTAAGAAAGTAACCATGGTTACTTTATCAAATAGTGAGCTAGAGATAGGATGATCAACTAAGGCTAATAATATAGTAAGCTATGGAAGCTAAGCAAGTGACTTAGCTTGTAATCTACCAGAAGCTAGTTAGATTTGTCCATGGATTTGACAACAAGAATAAAACCTAGGATTCTAAACTAGATAATATCAATCAATATAAGATATCACAACCTCATTTCCTAGAAGCAACCAAGGAGCATGCATAAAAACTCTCCCTCTCTCCCAAAGAAGCCCCATTCGGCTTTCTTCTTCAAAGCCAAGAAATCAAAATCAAATCTTCAGGTTCTAGCCATGGATAAATCCTCCCATTAATTCTCAAGCTTCCTACCAAAGATACTAAGGTAAGATAAATCTTTGATCTCTTTTTATCAATGTTTGTTGGGTGAAATAAAATCAAGAAAGTTGAGAATGAATAGTATGAATAGTAACTCTTCTTTGGTTTCTTGATTTCAATGGTTGTTTTAGATTCCAAAAACCATACTAAGCACTTCTAAGACTTCACCATCATCAAGAACACATCTAAGGCTCTCAATAAAGGTAAAAATCTTTGACCAAAACTTATTTAAAATTTAAGTTCAAGATCCTTTTAGTATGTAGTTGTAAACCTAGTTTTGGTAGTGGTATTGTTGAAATCTTGATGTTTAGTTAAGTAGATTTAAGGTTGATTGTTGTTGCCTCAAGAACATGATGTTCTTGAGAGGAGTTAGTGTATTGATGATGATATGTTGATTTTTGGTGGTAGTATAAAGATCTAAGGCGTAAACGAAACTCCTATCGTAATCGTAATCTCACTAAAATGAACAAAACGTAACTTTAGTTTCTGCAGAAATTACCAAATATTTAAACTGTAGTTTCTTGAAAACTAACCCTTTATTATTATAGGAAATGTTATAAGGATCATTTAGGCGCTTGAATCGCTTAATTCTGATTTACGGATCAAAATTTATGGCCGTTTTATTAAAAGTGATTTACGCGACAAAAACTGCTACGAATTACAAACTTTGAAAATATAAAGGATCGACTTAAGAAGTTTCATAAATCATGAAATTTTACAGAGAGTAGAATATTGAGTTTTCTAACTGCCATAAAAATTTCAAGTGAGAATAATGAATTTTCAATTTTATAAAAATATCGGAGCCGAGACCGCGCGATTAGAAACCGTAGAATCCATAAGCGGAACCGACGGCGAAAATGAAAATGAACTTAAGATACTTTGAAAACCGAAGCGACCATGATGTGAATAAGGACTTAAAGGAATAATAAGGATAAAATAAGTTGATAGGGTGCATAATAATTAGCGCATGAGTGCGGGTAGCCATAAATTAGAACGGGACCTAACGAAATGAATTGTGTTCATGATTATAGATTTCCGAGCGGAACCTAGAGCATCCTCCACCTCGAGATACCCAGGCAAGTTTACGAACCCAACTCCATTTACTGTTGTGTTGTGAAAGAATTGTTTTATTATCATTGCATAAATACCATGCTTGCCATGTTACACAATAATTGAATTTTTCGCATAATGTAGCGATGTTGTACGATAAGTATATATCGTCAAATATTTAATTTCGCTTTAAGCGTGACATATAATTATAAGACCGAGAGTCTGTCGGGATTTTAAGATGAAAACCCGGGAATCATTTAGGTGATATTATAGGACAATTACAAGTCCATAGTAATACGTTTTAAAGGGACTCAACGCCCACTTACGAAATATTAAAATACCTCAAACTTTTATTAAAACGATTTCCCAAGATCATATTCCCTCAACTATATTTTATTATTCGAATAATAAATATTATATACCTATTCATTTATTATGGGAAAAGTATACTCCAACGATTATTTATTTCAAACCCGATTAAATATTAAAGATTATTAAATTGCGTAGACATAAATTAGTTGAGGAATGTTATTTAAATATTCTTTTAAAAGTAAACTCATTCGAGGTTTAATTATTCATCGATTATCATTTAATAAATTATTATTTATTAAAGGGTTTATTTATGATTTAAAAATCATAGAACCTGATTTAAAATACTTTCTGATTTTCGGGAAAATTATTCAAATAATTACAAATCGGCGGAGAATATTATCTTGACTTATTTTTTTTTATATTTTGAATATAGTTTCAAAGAGAAACTCCCCCACTTATTTAATTATATGTTGACAACGGTCAACTCACATCCTTAGTACTTCCTCCGAAAACTTTGGGAAGTACATATATATATATATGAAGTAAAGCAATGCCTATCAACAAGCAAAACGCTTGGGGGAACTTCAATGTGGTTCGAGTTCTCGAGATATAATAGGATTTCCTAAAGGACAAGGGAGGGGTAGGATCCAAGTACTTCGTGTATTGGATAGACTACTGGTACTGTAGGAGACGGTACAATATGTACCTAAGGACCTGCGAAATGTGTGTATACCCAAAATGAGGACACATAGCCCGTATGCGGCAAGGGTGATAACCGGGATACGAAGGTGTCATCCTTCTACTAGTAGAAAAGGTTACTTTTATCGTAGTACGACTGATCATCGTATGCGGTGGCTCCAACGAATGTCCTATTTTTCCAATTGGAATTGTGATGCAATACCGTAACCCAAGCCTAGGTGTTGGGTTTACTATTAAGGTATTCACAGGTTAATAAAATCCACCAAAGGATTGTTTTCGTAAAAGGTGTGTATCACCAAGGGAAACTATTTTCGAATAAAATGTAATTATCATATATGATGTTTTACGTAAGTTTATCATACAGTCATTTTCATACTGTACATTATTATGCTGGGAATTATAGCTCACTCTTGCTTTCTTTTAAATGACACAACACAACAGTGAATCAATATGCCTACCATGAGAACCACAGCTAGGAAATGTCCAGCTATTCCGTAGATTGTTTGGTGATGTACCATAGGTAGTCCGAATAAGCTGGATTGGTTTCAGTTGTTTTTAATTTGGCTTATTTATAAGTATGACTTATGTAAGGTAATAAATAAGAAACGTATATTTGGCTGAAGGTCTAGCCATACTTAAAGATTATTCCCCGGTAAGACTTAAGTACTTTTGGGTTGTAATAATTATCACTTTGTGGTTTGATCTACTCTAGTAATGAACAGTTCATTTCCAAGACAATAACCTGTAAGTGTGTGTGTGTGTGTGTGTGATGAGTGTGGGGTCATAAAGTGTGAGTATTTATGTATTGTGGTGTGAGGTATGTGGTTTATAGTGGTTTAGATGGCGTGGCCTCCGAGATTCCTGACCCCGGATTTTGGGGCGCCACAGAAATGGTATCAGAGCCTTAGGTTATCAAATCTTGGAAATGATAGGATATAAAATACGTAGACATAAGAATAATAAATAATCAATTAAAGCTCAAGTCGAGTTCGTAGTCGGGCTACACGGGTAGTCTTGACTGTTTTACCATCAAAGGAATTCTGATTCTAAGTTAGTAACACCTTGCCTATTGTGTTAGGTACCAGTGGAGCCTATGAGGGAGATTGACCCTAGTGATGATGTTATGGTTCCTGAGCGTGACCCTACTCCCGAGCCATAGGATCCACCCACTGATGACTCAGATGATGACCCTACTAAGGATGCCCCGGAGGAGGAGACTGACCTTTCTGTCCCCATAGCTGATGACGTTGAGATGACACAGGGAGATAGCATAGGCTGGAGGGATGTAGAGATGTACCCTCTCCCAACTATTCGCTCTCATACACCACACCCAGGGATGTAGAGCCCTTTGCCCTATACTGATGATGATGAGGAGGACGGGATATATGCACAGGTCTACGAGGCTTATGACATATCCTCTAGTGACCCAGACTCACCTCTACCACCCTCGGCGACCATACATGTAGCTGTACACGACTGGATGGTGGCTCAGCTTAACGCTGAGATCACTACGGCATCATCCCGTAGGGAGATTGATGGGATCGAGCTCCGTACCCGGGTTCAGATGAGGATGACGGCAATTGGAGGATACATCCCGGTAGTTGATGCAGAGCTGATATTGGCAGGAGCTATGAGGAGGGTGCGTGACCTCACACGAAGTGATAGTGATTGAGGGACTAGTGACTAATTATGGACCTTGAAGAAGGCTGGTTGACTTGTCACCAATTTTGATAGGATAGCTAGTAGTAGATAGTGTTCCTAGCCCTTCAGGTGCTCGACATATGTATTTGCATTTCAGTATTCAGGACAAGTAATGATGTATTAAAATCAGGCTATGTATGAACTCGGTTAGTTTTTTTGTCCCCAAGATATAATTGGGAGACCCTATGGTATATATATAGTAGTTACTTAGAAGTGGATTTCCACATTATTGCACCTAATAAAAACATGCTAAATAATAGATGACATGCGTACATATGAATAAATTAATCCAACTGTAATAATTGCAACTACATTGACAAATTTTCATTATCAGAACAATGCCACCCCGTAGGAGAGGAACCAGGGCACAGCCCGCAGAATCTGTTAACCAACAACAGAATGAACCTGATCCTCTAGTGAATGGAGAAAGTGAAGAGAACCTAGACTATAATGAATATGATGACGAAGAATATGTAGAAGAAGAGGCTGAGGATACCCATCTGGAAGGGAACTCCATGAATGAGTTTATGGAACTATTAAGAGAAAATCTAAACCAACAGCCTATTCCACCACAGCCGCATGCTGCCCAACAGACTACAGCCACTGTCTTCAGGGCTTTCAAATCTCTCAAACCCCCAGAGTTCCTAGGATCTGCCGACCCCTTTGAAGCACGGGCCTGGCTCAAAGAGATAGAAAAGTCCTTCGAGATACTAGGTATAGAGGAACGACACAGGACCATTTTTGCTTCTTACATGCTGAAAGGAGAAGCTAATTACTGGTGGGAGTCCAAACGAAACCTAGAGACTGATGATGTGATTCCATGGGATAGATTCACCCGACTGTTCCTAGAAAAGAATTTCTCTAGGTTTATGGAAATCCAGATGGAGATCCAGTTTCTAGAGTTGAAACAGGATAAGATGACTGTGGCAGAGTATGAGGCCAAGTTTACTGAGCTATCACGATTTGTGCCTGAGTTTGTGAATACCGAAGAGAAGAAGACACGAAGGTTTCAGCTTGGTCTGAAACAGTGGATTCAAAACTGAGTGGCGGTACTAGAGCTAACAGATTATGCCACCTAAGTGCAGAAAGCCTCGATTGTTGAAGCTGGCAGTGAGCAGAGTGTGAATGAAAAAGAAAATAGGAAGAGGAAGATAGGAAGCCAAGGCGGAGGAGGAGGAGTAGGAACCGGGAACAGGAGCCTTTCAAGCAGGTTTGTTAGGGGAGTGGTGTCCCAACCTGCACGAGGCCCCGGATTCAGAAAGGCCCCAAGTGAGAGTTTTGGCTAGGGCGGCGGAAAATCTAGGGAAACATTTCATAGCCAACTCCGTGCCCCAATACCCGAATGTCAGACATGTGGAAAAAGATACCTTGGAGTGTGCACCCAGGCGAGAGCCCCTCTGAAATGTTACTGGTGCGACCAACCCGGACACCTTGCCAACAACTGTCCCTAATACAGCAAGATATGTTTCCAATGTGGGAAGGTAGGGCACATGAGGAAGGATTGCCCGATGTTGAAGCTCCCAGCCTCAGGGATGAGTAGAGCTGCATCCAATCGACCCCCAGCTGCTAGGACCTTCAACATGACCGTTCAGGATGCGGTCCGAAACACTGACGTGATAGCAGGTAGCCTTCTGTTAAATTCTGAACATGCAAATGTCCTATTTAATTCTGGAGCAACCAAGTCATTCATATCTCAAGATTTTGCTAAAAAGTTAAAACTTAGCACCATACCCCTACGTGAGATATTACAAGTGGAAATAGCAAACAAAGAAATAATTCCTATAAATCAAGTACACCCTAAATGGAAGTTGAAATTAGAAGGAAGAATCTTCGAAGTTGACCTAATCCCATTTGCGTTAGAAGAATTTGATGTAATCTTAGGAATGGATTGGTTATCCAGTAATGGAGCGCAAATAGATTGTGAACAGAAGAGGGTAAAGATAAGAGCGCAAAATGAAAAAGAAGTAGTTTTTAGAGGTCAACAACAGAACCAGAAATTTCTGACCATGTTACAGGCAAAAAAGATCATTAAAGAAAGGTAATGAGGCATATTTGGCTTATGTGGTAGATACCAAGAAGGAAGTTCCTAATATACAAGACATACCCATAGTGAACGAATTCGAGGATGTATTTCCAGAGAACTTACCAGGGTTGCCACCCGACAGAGAAATAGAATTCGCTATAGAATTAGCACCAGGAACGGCACCAGTGTCCAAGGCCCCATATAGGCTAGCCCCAGTTGAGATGAAGGAACTAGCTTCTTAACTGCAAGAATTATTAGATAATGGAATGATAAGACCCAGTGTGTCGCCATGGGGAGCGCCAGTACTATTCGTAAAGAAAAAGGACGGCAGTATGAGATTATGCATAGACTATCGAAAATTGAATAAGCTGACTATTTAAGAATAGGTACCCTCTCCCTAGGATTGATGATCTATTCGATCAACTCAAGGGAGCTGTGCATTTTTCCAAAATAGATTTAAGGAGAGGATATCACCAGTTTAAAATCAAACCTGAGGATATAGCGAAGACTGCTTTTCGCACTAGGTATGGACACTATGAGTTCTTAGTCATGTCATTTGGGCTAACCAATGCACCCGCAGCCTTTATGGATTTGATGAACAGAGTGTTCAAAAAGTACCTAGATATATGTGTGATAGTTTTTATAGATGATATTCTAATATACTCAATGACAGAGCAAGAACATGCAGAACAATTGAGGATAGTCTTAGAAATCTTAAGGAACGAGAAATTATATGCCAAGTTCTCGAAGTGCGAGTTTTGGTTAAGGGAAGTTCGGTTCTTAAGATATGTGGTGAGTAGCAAAGGAGTTTTAGTTGACCCCGCAAAGATAGAGGCGGTGTCCAATTGGGAAAGACCAACTACCCTAACAGAGGTTAGGAATTTTGTGGGTTTAGCAGTATATTACCGAAGATTCGTGCAAGACTTTGCTAAGATAGCCGGTCCACTGACTGGACTTACCCGGAAGACAGAAAAGTTTGTATGGACAGAGAAATGTGAGGAAAGCTTTCAGGAACTAAAAATGAGGCTGGTGTCAGCACCAGTGCTCTCTCTTCCCGATGGAAAGGGAGAGTTTGTGATATACAGCGACGCATCACTTAAAGGATTAGGATGTGTACTGATGCAGCACGACAAAGTTATAGCGTATGCCTCTCGGCAATTGAAGGAGTATGAGAGCAGATACCCGACGCATGATCTAGAATTAGCAGCCATAGTGTTTTCCCTGAAGATTTGGAGACACTACCTATACGGTGAGAAATGCGAGATTTACACAAACCATAAGAGCCTTAAATATATTTTCACTTAGAAGGAACTGAACATGAGACATAGGAGATGGTTAGAGTTGATTAAGGACTACGACTTTGAAATTTTGTATCACCCGGGTAAAGCCAATGTGGTGGCTGACGCTCTTAGTAGGAAGGAAAGATTCAAAATGATAATGACATCTGAGGAATTGATTAAAGAATTTGAGAAAATGGAAACTGACATGAGGACGACCGGTAAAGGAACAAAAGGATTATTTAAGATTAAGCTAGTGCTGCAACTGACTAAAAAGATATGAGTATGTCAGGAAAAGAAGATGAGCGAAGAAAGAGGAACATTGACCGGTGAGGAAGTGAGATGCGAGAAGGACGAGAAAGGGATCATGAGGTATGCGTCCCGAATTTGGATTCCAAATGTGCAAGAGTTAAAGGACAAGCTGCTGCACGAAGGGAACAACTCCAGATATTCAATCCACCCAGGAAGTACGAAGATGTATCGTGATCTTAAGGAATAATATTGGTGGCCTAATATGAAGAGAGAAGTAGCAGAGTGGGTCAGCAAGTGCTTAACATGCCAGAGAGTGAAGGCTGAACATCAGCGACCTAGTGGACTATTACGGCCCCTGGAAATTCCAGAATGGAAATGGGAGCATATAGCCATGGATTTTGTGACAGGCTTACCAAGGACAAAGACCAATCATGACGCCATATGGGTTATCATAGATAGATTGACCAAGTCCGTACACTTCCTACCAATCAACGAAAGGTACACCGTAGACAAGCTAGTGGATATTTACTTGAAAGAAATTATAGTGAGACACTGCGTTCCTGTAGCCATAGTGTCAAATAGAGACCCAAGGTTTAATTCCCGATTTTGGAGAAGCTTCCAGGAATGCGTAGGCACCAGACTAAACATGAGTACCGCTTACCACCCCCAGACTAATGGACAAAGCGAAAGGACTATTCAGATCCTAGAAGATATGCTACGAGTATGTGCCATTGATTTTAAAGGAAATTGGAATGATCACTTACCCCTGATCGAATTTGCTTACAACAATAGCTATCACGCTAGCATAGGAATGCCTCCGTATGAAGCTCTTTATGGAAGGAGATGTCGCTCTCCCCTATGTTGGGATCAAGTTGGAGAATACAAGATAATAGGACCAGAGTTAGTCCAACAGACCAGGGAAATGATAGGACTCATCAGGAAAAGACTGGTAGCAGTTCAGGACAGACAAAAGAAGTACGCCGACCAGACCAGGAAGGATTGGGAATATGAGGTAGGAGATTCAGTGCTATTGAAGGTATCTCCCTAGAAAGGAGTGATGAGATTTGGGAAGAAAGGGAAGTTAAGTCCCAGATTTATAGGACCTTTTGAAATTTTAAGGAGAATTGGACCTCTAGCTTACGAGCTCGCCTTGCCCCCAAATCTGCAACAAGTGCACAACGTGTTCCACGTGTACATGCTAAGGAAGTACCATGCAGATGCACGACATGTAATATTATACGAGTAGGTAGATTTACAACCAGACCTGACCTACATCGAGCAACCAGTAAGGATAATGGACCAAAAAGAACAAGTGTCGAGGAACAAGACTATGAAGCTGGTTAGAATCTTATGGAGGAATCAAAATGTTGAAGAGTCAACTTGGGAACTTGAAGACGCAATGAGGAATAGATACCCCCACTTATTTTCTAATTGATTCCGGGACAGAATCCTTGTTAGAGGGGAAGACTATAATAACTCGAATTTTTGAGACCTTGTAAAACGTTTAATGAATAGCAACCCTGACGGACGGGGAAAAAATTTTGAGCCCACACTATGTAGTGCATGAGAAAATGAGTTTCGGAGTTGATATTATGATTATACATACCAAATGAGTGTATGTAAACGCTATTAGTTTTCGAAGAAAATGAACTTTGAAAAACAACCACATTTACGAATCATCGAGGATTACGGGAATCATAATATAATTACGAATTTAAAACCCTACGGATTTATATCCAAGTATTATAATGCAAAACATAAGAAATAAATACGAAAGGAATTACGTCGCGAACCATTTACGAGGAAGTATTATAAAAACGTTTAAGCGACCGAGCGAACGCGTAAACAATTAAATAAACATAACGCACTAACTAACCATGGTAAGAAAGTAACCATGGTTACTTTATCAAATAGTGAGCTAGAGATAGGATGATCAACCAAGGCTAATAGAATAGTAAGCTAGGTAAGCTAAGCAAGTGGCTTAGCTTGTAATCTACCACAAGCTAGTTAGATTTGTCCATGGATTTGGCAATAGGAATAAAACCTAGGATTCTAAACTAGAGAATATCAATCAATATAAGATATCACAACCTCATTTCCTAGAAGCAACCAAGGAGCAAGCATAAAAACTCTCCCTCTCTCCCAAAGAAGCCACATTCGGCTTTCTTCTTCAAAGCCAAGAAATCAAAATCAAATCTTCAAGTTCTAGCCATGGATAAATCCTCCCATTAATTATAAAGCTTCCTAACAACTAAAGTAAGGTAAGATAAATCTTTGATCTCTTTTTATCAAGTTTTGATGGATGAAATAAAATCAAGAAAGTTTGGAATGAATAGTATGAATAGTAACTCTTCTTTGGTTTCTTGATTTCAATGGTTGTTTTAGGTTCCAAAAACCATACTAGGCACTCCCAAGACTTCACCATCATCAAGAACACATCTAAATCTCTCAAGAAGGTTCATAAATCATGAAATTTTACAGAGAGTAGAATATTGAGTTTTCTAACTGCCATAAAAATTTCAAGTGAGAATAATGAATTTTCAATTTTATAAAAATATCGGAGCCGAGACCGCGCGATTAGAAACCGTAGAATCCATAAGCGGAAACGACGGCGAAAATGAAAATGAACTTAAGATACTTTGAAAAACGAAGCTACCATGATGTGAATAAGGACTTAAAGGAATAATAAGGATAAAATAAGTTGATAGGGTGCATAATAATTAGCCCATGAGTGCGGGTAGCCGTAAATTAGAACGGGACCTAACGAAATGAATTGTGTTCATGATTATAGATTTTCGAGCGGAACCTAGAGCATCCTCCACCTCGAGATACCCAGGCAAGTTTACGAACCCAACTCCATTTACTGTTGTGTTGTGAAAGAATTGTTTTATTATCATTGCATACATACCATGCTTGCCATGATACGCAATAATTGAAATTTTCGCATAATGTAGCGATGTTGTACGATAAATATATATCATCAAATATTTAATTCCGCTTTAAGCGTGACGTATAATTATAAGACCGAGAGTCGGTCGGGATTTTAAGATGAAAACCCGGGAATAATTTCGCTGATATTATAGGACGATTACAAGTCCATAGTAATACGTTTTAAAGGGACTCAACGTCCACTTACGAAACATTAAAATACCTCGAACTTTTATTTAAATGATTTCCCAAGATCATATTCCCTCAACTATATTTTATTGTTTGAATAATAAATATTATATAACTATTCATTTATTATGGGAGAAGTATACTCCAACGATTATTTATTTCAAACCCGATTAAACATTAAAGATTATTAAATTGCGTAGACATAAATTAGTCGAGGAATGTTATTTAAATATTTTTTAAAAGTAAACTCATTCAAGGATTAATTATTTATCAATTATCATTTAATAAATTATTATTTATTAAAGGGTTTATTTATGATTTAAAAATCATAGAACCTGATTTAAAATACATTCTGATTTTCGGGAAAATCATTCGAATAATTACAGATCGTCGAAGAATATTATCTCGACTTATTTTTTTTTATATTTTGAATATAGTTTCAAAGAGAAACTCCCCCCTATTTAATTATCTGTTGACAACGATCAACTCACATCCTTAGTACTTCCTCCGAAAACTTTCAGAAGTACATATATATATACGAGGTAAAGCTATGCCTATCAACAAGCAAAACGCTTGGGGGAACTTCGATGTGGTTCGAGTTCTCGAGATATGATAGGATTTCCTAAAGGACAGGGGAGGGGTAGGATCCAAGTACTTCGTGTATTGAATAGACTACTGGTACCGTAGGAGATGGTACAATATGTACCTAAGGACCTGCGAAGTGTGTATATACCCAAAATGAGGACACATAGCCCGTATGCGGCAAGGGTGATAACCGGGATACGAAGGTGTCATCCTTCTACTAGTAGAAAATGTTACTTTTATCGTAGTACGACTGATCATCGTATACGGTGGCTCCAACGAATGTCCTATTTTTCCAATTGGAATTGTGATGCAATACCGTAACCCAAGCCTAGGTGCTGGGTTTACTATTAAGGTATTCGCAGGTTAATAAAATCCACCAAAGGATTGTTTTCGTAAAAGGTGTGTATCACCAGGGGAAACTATTTTCGAATAAAACATAATTATCATATATGATGTTTTACGTAAGTTTATCATACAGTCATTTTCATACTGTACATTATTATACTGGGAATTATAGCTCACTCTTGCTTTCTTTTAAATGACACAACACAACAGTGAATCAAGATGCCTACCATGAGAACCACAGCCAGGAAACAGGTAGGAAATGTCCAGCTATTCCGTAGATTGTTTGGTGCTGTACCGCAGGTAGTCCGAATAAGCTGGATTGGTTTTCAGTTGTTTTTAATTCGGCTTATTTATAAGTATGACTTATGTAAGGTAATAAATAAGAAACGTATATTTGACTGAAGGTCTAGCCTTACTTAAAGGTTATTCCCCGATAAGGCTTAATTACTTTTGGGTTGTAATAATTATCACTTTGTGGTTTGATCTACTCTAGTAATGAACGGTTCGTTTTCAATATAATAACCTGTAAGTGTGTGTGTGTGTGTGTGTGATAAGTGTGGGGTTGTAAAGTGTGATTATTTATATATTATGGTGTGAGGTATGTGGTTTATAGTGGTTTAGATGGAGTGGCCTCCGAGATTCCTGACCCCGGATTTTGGGGTGCCACAATGGTGAATCCAACGTTTTTCTTGATTGCAGAGAATACTTTTACTAAGACAGAGTAGCCTTCATTGAGAATTCTGTGAAGAGGCCAGGTGAATTCCTTTCCACCGTTGTACCTGAACACTAATCTTTCTGGGAGTCTGTTGTGGTCATCGATAGCTTTCACTTCATCCTACTCATCCAAGTAAAGATTTATGTCTGAAAACTCCTTTATATCACAAATAAAGAGTTGATCTCCTTTGTTGACTGTTGGCTTGGATTTACATAAATTTTGGATTTAAATGGGATATACTTGACTAGCTTGCTTGGTATGTTCTTTCTTCTTTTAGAAGAGGTTGAAATGGGGAGATTCAGCTATGGAATAGGTAGGCTTTCCCAGTCTATTGGTTCATCTTTAGGAATGATTGGCGCACCATGAAAATTCACACCAGGATGGACCTTGATTTCAACTTTATCCAATGTGGGCGTAGTTGATTGATTTGTAGAAGTAGACTGGGTTGGTTTTGGTTCTATCTCTTCTTCTTCAAACTCCAGCTTCCTTTTGGCTCTTTCCTTCCTATACCCCTTTTCTGATTTTTACTTTGGTTCCTCCAGTTTCTCAGTTTCAGTTATTATGGCAGGCTTCTCAACTTCTGATTTGGTGGCAAGCTTTTCAACTTAGTTCTTAGCTTCTAAGGCAGCCTGCCTTTTCTGATTCTTATGCCTCAATTTTTCTTCTTTCTTAGATTCTCCAAATTGAGGATGTCTAGCCATCACACAAATTAGTTTTCCATGCCTGTAGATTTTAGCTATTCTTTTCTTCAAGACCGAGTCTCTTGGATCTTTATAATTGACAATGGAGTGACCAAGCAGCTTCTTTTCATCAGGTTGAGGAGTTGCATAAACTAGGTCCAAGGGATTCTTGCTTGAATGTTTTGATGAATGATTCTTAGGCTTTAAAATCATAGTGACCTTTTGATGTCTTCTAGCTGAGGTTTCACCTCTCTCTATATTCCTCAAACTCATTTCACTTATTGGAATTTGTCTCAATTATGTGAAGTGCTTCACAGATTTGTATTGAGTTTCAATTGGACCAAAAACCTTTTCAATTTTCTCATCCATTTTCTTCATTTGCTCTTTCAGCTTGTTTCAGCTGCCGCAATATTGACCAAGTCAATGATGTCTAATACTGGTGGCTTTGAGAAAGTAATGGCTGGAACAATTACTTTGCTGACTTGAATGTGCACATCCTTCTCCCCCTCACTAACTTGGACAATTGCATCCTTCTCCCCCTTTTTGTTATCATCAAGTAATGTAGGTGTCGGAGTTTGAGCAGCCACCAGTTTTGAAGAAGTAGTGTTTGATGGACTTGGTTGACAAGCACCTTGGTAATAGAATTCTCTACTGTTGTCATCCTAGAGTCCAAAGAATCAATTTTGCTACTCAAGTCATAGTCCTTCCTGAGTTTCTGATGGATGTCTTTCATTGTTGATTCAAGTTATTTATAATCCATTCTGTCATTGATATCCTTCTTGACTTGCTCAATGTTGGTCTTGATGTCATCCACATCTTGACTCTGTTGAGAGATTGAATCTTGGACAGTTTTAGAGATTCAAGATGGGCTTGGAGAAGAAATTTGGTATTGGCATCTGTGGTGGCTTGAAGAGATGATTGAGTTTGATGGATAAGCTTGAATAGAATTTATTTAAAATGATGATCAATGCAGTCCTTGGTAAACATCCAGGCCGGAGTGCTTATGGTTGAACTAGGTCCTCCATCTCCCCTATGTTCATGCCATCATCTTCCTCATTAGAAGCATCTCCAAGAGAGCCACTGGAATCTAACTCAAGATCATCACCAGCTGTAGGTGGAAGAGAGTTGATTGCATCCTTGGCTTTTAGCATAGAAGTTGTAGTGTGCACCAAATTTAAAGTCCTCTCAGCAGCCTCATTGCCCTGTCCAGCTATAATTTGATATGCTAGAACTTGATGAGTAAATGCCTCAACATCAAAGGAGATAGAATCTAAAACAGCTTCATATTCTTGCTGAAATAGTTGCTCCTTGTCTTCATCATTGACTTCCCTTAACTCACTAATAATGGGCCCTTCCCATTCTTTTGTTGTACCTGCTTTTCCCTCATTATCTCTCTTTTCTTGCATCAAGGGCTTCCCTTGGCTTCCCACCCTTACACCCTCACATTCAACATCTTAGTGGGACTCCTCTCACTCACTTTTGTCATGCTAGAAGAAATAACATGCATTTTATCACTCTTTTCCTCTCCTTTTGTATGAGAGCAACTCAGCCTCTCACTCAGTTCACTCCCTTACCTCAATCCTAATAGTGATTGAACAACCACTAAGTCATCTACACTAGTAACATGTTTGGAAATTTCAAGTTGTGCAGAGACTTCTAACGGATGAGGAATATCCATCAAAATAGTAGTTGTGAATGTTGACGGATAATTTCTGTGAAGCTTATCTGTCGAGAGACAATCACTAGTAGAGTTAGGAGTTGAAACTACTGTAGAATATGTGGTGATTGAATTGAAATTTTGCACATATAGCTTAGTAGAACCAGAAAGAAATGGAAAGTGAGCCAACAAATCATCTATAAGATGATGCTCACTTGCTTTGGATTTTGGCTCCTCTATAAGTGTCAAAGATGGATAATCTGGAATTGATGTGTTTATCATGTACACATCCAGTGAGTTTGTGGAAGAATTGTATGTGTGAGGTATTTCAATTGTAAGAGATTTTGGCTGTGATTCCACATTTATTGGAGCCACATCAACCTGACTCTATGATGGTGCAATAACTGAGTCTTGGACTGCAGTTGGCACTATGTGTGCACCCAGTGACTCCCTCATAGGTTTAGATTTCTTCTTTCTAATATAAGTTTAAGGTTGGTCTGTGTCCCTTCCCCTTTTGGCATGTGCTCTTGGTTGAGAGCTTGTTTCAATAATCACATCCTTTTGGGAGGATGCAACTAGCAATGAGCTTGTTTCCTTATTAAGCATTATAGTCTGTTGGGATACTGCAATGTGGCTAGTTTGGGTCACACAAACCTCACTCTCCTAATCCTTAGGGCTTTTTTGATTTTCAACCTGTCCCTCACCTATCTCACCACCCATTACACTCCCCTCTTGTGTTTTAGTAGTTTTTAAAACTAGTGTCTTTTGAGAGGGACTAGAGTGGGGTTTCTTTCACTTGGTTTTTGAAATTTTATACTTTCTCATAAATAAACAATTAAAAATAAAAAGTACAATAAATTACCCAATAAATTTTCCTAAAATGGCCATTTAAAAATGAAATAAACTGTAGAAATTCTAAAGATTATCCATCGACATATACATACATACTGTAAGTAAATTCGACATATAAGGTATATAATTAATGGCTATGATTAAAGAAATTCAACGGATATAGATCAATCGGACATCCACTGAGATATAAAGTATCCAGAAAAATATTTAATTTTCAACAGATAATGAAATTCAATGGATATTCATATTCGACGAATAATGAACATCCGTCGAGATGTAAATTTTGACTTAGCCAAAATTTTATTTTAACAAGAAATATCAAATTTGATTCTGGATACATTACAAATTACTTAGACATCAAAACAATTCAGGAATAGTTAAGCATACTTAACTCACTTACCAACCTAGTAAAGGTGGACTCATCAAGTGGTTTGGTGAAGATGTCTGCAAGTTGCTTCTCACTTGGAACAAAATGAAGTTCCACTATACCATTCATGACATATTCTCGAATGAAGTGGTACTTGATGTCAATGTGCTTGGCTCTTGAATGCTGTAGGGATTTTCAGTAATGGCAATGACACTTGTGCTGTCACAGAAAATTAGGATCTTGTCTACATGTAGACCATAGTCCAATAGTTCATTCTGAAGGGTTTCGAGCACATAAATGCAACGGAAACAGTAATTAAAAATGTGAAAAAGTAGAATTTTCGAAACTCGCCGCAGGATCCATGCGAAAAATAGCTATTTAATTAGTAGATCAGATTGTTAACCTTAAGAAGCTTTACAAATTGGTTGACTAATGGAGATCCAAATCTTGTTCAATCACCACACATCCCGCTCTCGCGATCTACGCTCTATCGGTATCCACACGAATGCCTGAACTCAAGGATTGGATTTGTACTAGCACAAACGTATTTCTTCTTGCTCTCTCCATCTTCTCTCTTGGTGGCTAGGGTTTTAGTAAAAGTCTTGCACACAAAATCAGCCACAAGAGATATTATATAGAGAGTAGAAAAATAAATTATAACTCTTAACTAATTAGGAGTTATTATTAATTCGAAATTCCTATTTGTAATATAAGTAAGTCTCACTTAATTATTTAACAGATAAATTTCATAATTAATATTAGTAAATTTCAATATCATTATTTATCTAATTAATTAAGTCAAACTTAATTAATATTATAAATAATTTAAATTACTTTAATTTAATTTAAATCCAATTTAAATTAAATAATCCTTCAAGCATTCTTTGTGTGTGACCCTATAGGTTATTATTACATTGACAACAAATTTTAAATCTAATTTAAAATCGTAAACAATGAGCGGCATCTAGTAATACAACATTGCTACCCAAGTAATAATAATTAAATCAGTGATCAATTAAACCTTTCGTGAATAATATACAATGTAATATAATCCCTTTAACCACATATTATAGATTAAACTAGAGGCATGTAATGTGTCATCCTCATCAATGTTTAATCCAGGTTTCCTCGATCAATGAGTAGACTATCATATCAAATCAACATTTGAGCGTGTCCACACATTTCACAGTCTAGCTCACACAAGAGGCCAATAATATCACTCCTAAAATAGGAGGGTTAAATCCCATCTAGATCATTCATATTTCTCATATGGTTCATAATATACTCAATATCCACTTTTATCATTACCCGGTCAAGGATAACTTTTAATGAAATCAAGGTATATTAATTCTCGTATAGAAATATAATGACTTCAGGTCTAAGAACCATTACATCATTATCACTGTGAGAATTAATTATGACACAACAGACATGTAGAATCTCACATCGGGTCTGTCTAGCACCATGTACATTTACATCTGCATGTGTTTTTTAATTTAGTATCACTATACCTATGATCAATGAGATGTGATCATCAGTCAACAAACACAACAGTCTTAATGCATTATTATTGTCCCTTAATAATAATACTTGACTAGGGACCTTAAGGAATATTGATACTATTCTCATAATCTCATTTTTAAGTCACGTACTTAGAGATATAAAATCCATATCATATTCAAAGGACATTTATTCATCTAACATTTATATCACAGTAAATTAAGAATTAATAAATTATAAAAGGAATAATCGATAGAACATAAATATTAATAATCCAAATGTCTTAAACTAAAACATCATAGTGTTGTCTCTAGGTCACAAACACTAACAATCTCCCACTTGTACTAGAGCCAATCACCCATATATCTAATACTCATGGAACTAGTATGACCATCGTGCTTCTGCTGCGACAAAGCCTTAGTCAGTGGGTCTGCAATACTATCATTACTATGCACTTTACATTTATATCTCCTTGATCATTAATCTCATTAATAAGGTGATATCGCTTAAGGACATGCCTAAACAGTCTCATTGGCTGTTTCAAAAGCATCAATATATTCGGCTTCCATAGAATCATCAATGTTCTTACTGTGAAATATTCAAGCTAACATCAATTATATTTCGACAAAACACAAACCAAGCTTAGACACATAATCATTCTTGTCTATCCAAAAATTTGGTTCAGAAACTAGTATCAGTGTAACCCTTTACTATCAGTTCCCTATCTTCTCCACACGCCAAAAATAAATATTTAGTCCTCTTTAAGTACTTAAGAATATTCTTGAAAACTATCCAGTGACCCTCACCTGGATTAGAATGGTATCTGTCATGCTCAAATCATATGAAACATCAAGATAAGTACATATCATTGTACACATTATAAATCCAATTGTTGACGCATCTGGAACTTTCTCAAACGGCCCTTATCATCTAATGATTTAGGGGGCAATTATCTTTTAAGATCACTATCCCATGAGACATCGAAATATATCCTTTCTTTGTCTCTTGCATCATAAAATGATGCAATACTTTATCAATATATGTACTTTGACTAGGTCAATTAATCTCTTCAATCTATCTCTATAGATCTTGATGCCTAATATATAAGTAGCATCTCCTAAGTCTTTCATCGAGAAACTATTTCCCAACCAAGGCTAAACAACCTGTAGAGAAGGTATGTCATTCTATATCTGTTATATGTCATCTACATATAATACCAGGAATGTCACATGGCTCCTACTAACCTTCTTACAAACACATGGTTCATCTTCATTTTGAATAAAGCCAAACTCTTTGACTGTTTCATCAAAATGAATATTCATTCTCCTTGGGGCTTGCTTCAATATATAAATAGATAGAAGCAACTTACAAACTATCCTAGCAAACTCTGGATCGACTAAACCCTCAGGTTGTATCATATATACATCATTTTCAAGGCTCCCTTATAAGAAACCATTTTTGACATCCATTTGCCAAATCTCATAGTCTAATTAAGCAACTATTGCTAACAAAATCCTGATGGACTTGACCATAGAAACTGGTGAAAAAGTCTCGTCATAGTCTATACCATGAATTATTTTGAAACCTTTTGCCACTAGTCGCACCTTATAGGTTTTTACTTTACCATCCATGCCAGTTTTCTTCTTGAAAACCCACTTGCACCCTATAGGTTTTACCCCTTCGAGTGGATCAACTAAAGTCAATACTTTATTTTGATATATGGATTCCATCTCGGATTTCATGGTCTCCATCCATCTCTCAGAGTCTGGACTGTTTATAGGATCTTGGTAGGTGAGAGGCTTATCATTATCCGTAAGCATCACATCACCATCTTGAGTCAAAAGAAATCCATAATTTCTCCCGGGCTCATGGTGAATCCTACTAGATCTACGAACTACCTGTGTTTATCGAACATGATTACTTTCAATATTTTGATGTACATCCTGATCTTATTCCAAGTCTGGTTTAATGTTATCATGTAGTTCTCGATCTTCATCGAGATGTATCGTCCTCCCACTAATTTTCTTAGAAAGTAGTTCTCCCTCAAGAAATACAGTGGTCTGAGCAACAAACACTTTGTTCTCTGAAGGATTATAAAAACTATACCATAGTATCACTTGGTATCCCACAAAATAGCATCTATCTAATTCTGATCCAAGATTGTTAGAGGCTAAACATTTTACAAACGCTTCACGTCCCCAAATTTTCATAAATGACATGCTATGACGTTTATCAGTCTATATCTCATATGGAGTATTTTGAACCACTTTAGTCGGAACTTGGTTAAGTGTATATGCATCCGTTTCTAGAGCATAACCCCAGAAACTGAATGGAAGATCCGCTTGACTCATCATCGATCGCACTCAACAAGGTAAGATTTCTCCTCTCAGAATCTATATTCCATTGAGGTGTTTCAGAAGGAGTAATTTGTGATACAATATCATACTTCTTCAAGAAACTTTTGAATTTGAGGCTTAAGTATTCTCCTCTCTTTGATCTGATCGTAAAGCTTTTATACTTTTCCCTTTTTTGCTTTTATACTTTGGCCTTATATTCTTTGAACATTCAAAAGAATCAGATTTATTCTTCATAAGAACCACATATCTATAACTACTGAAATCATCAATAAATATTATGAAGTAGTATAAGCCACCCCTTGCCATCATACACATTTGACCACATACATCATTATGTATAAGTCCTAATCGTTCGGTGGCCCTTTCACCTGATCATGTAAAAGAAGCTTTAGTCATTTTTCCAATAAGACAAAGTTCGTATCTTCCGTATGATTCAAAATCAAACTTATCCAAGTATCTATTTATATGTAACTTAGAAATGTGTTTCTCATTAATATGGCTTAATGACAATGCTAGAGGTAATGTTTGATTTGAGTCATCTTAGAACATATAAATTGTTAACTAATTGTGCAACATTACAAGCCTTATCATTAAAATAGAATAAACAACTGTTGTTCATTTAATTAAAATGAAAACCTTTCTTATCCTGCCAAGAAAATGATATAATGTATCAGCTAAAGACAGGCACGTAATAACAATTTATCAAGTTCTAAATCTTGCCTTATGGAAAAAATTACATATCAAGTTATTTCAACTAGAGCAACAACTTTTGCTCCAATTCTAACCCGATACCTAAAGCTTGACCATTGCTATCTTCTTCTTTAGATCATCCAAACAAGCTTGACAATTTAACTTTCAATCATCCGGTTATTTCCACAGAATTGACAATCATCTCCTTTAGCAACACCACTATCAGGCTTCAAAAACCCTTTGGGATTGGACTTTGGTTTGGCATCGAATAAGATCAAATCTTCAACTTGCTTGTCCACTTTCCTTTCCCATTTGAATTCCATGTGTACATCATCAATATGGACATAATTTATGCATTTATCGTGTTATTTTTAGCAGTTCTAAACATGCTTAAGAACTCAGTGAGTGTTCTGTCTATCTCATTCCTTTTGTTCTTAACAAACTAAGAATATAAGTTGTTCAAAGATTGTTTGATCAAATCAAGCGGAGTCTTTAGACTATTCTAGAAACCCAAAATATCAAGGTACATATACTTATCATCTTTAGAACATGTGGTCCAATCGAATATCATTCTCCCATTAATGCAAAAGTATGGTGTCTTATTATTGTCAAATATTTCTGAAGAGCCTATCCTTCAAACATCTTTTAACGGTGCTCAATCATATCATAAGCATCATTATGCTCTTATTGCTTCTAAAGCTCAGCACTCATAATTACAAGCATGAGATATGAAACATCAGTTGCATAATGCTTCTGTTAAGCATTTTGTTCAGCACATATTTTATTCTCATCTAGAAGAAATAAGGGAGGGGTTGGAGTGATATCCTTGAACATGAGGACATTCCTCAAGTTCCCATGTCAATTGAGGAAATTATTTCATGTCAGTTTGTCCTTCTCAAGGACTATTACATAGAAAAGTTATTTGTGTATTTGTCATTTGATATCTACAATAATAAAGTACATAAAATGAATTAGTCTACAGATGATCATTAAATTATGTTCAAGTGATTATTCATATATATATATATTTACAATATATATCTCCCACTATTTTTTATCAAATTAATAGCCCTAACTATTAATTCGGAAAGAATATCTTTTATATCCTTTCTAGTGAGCCAAGATCCATATTTCACAATGCATTAGGTTAGCTTTGGCTTTTCTCCTAAAACATGATTATTTAGGTAGACAATATTTGTCAATTATATCAACTATATAACTCTTGGATAGCTTGGTGGAACAATATGTGTTCATATTTATCTAATAAATCTCGCCAAACTCTATGCCTCTAAGATCACAATCCTATTGTGGTAACTTAGTTAAGTCAAACCCAATAGTCAAAAAGTATCAATATACTTCAACACATCTCCCACGATAGATGGGAGTACTTTGCTTTGGCGAACCCATTCCTTATCGATCTAGGGGTTAACGCATTGGACTGATTAGAAAGCATCTGATAAACTTAATATTAACTTTAGGGTTTTGTTAATTTTAAAACGATCAAGATTCCATCATAAAGAGATTCCAAATTTTTCCTTGAATAAAATACTTCAAATCAATATTCGTCAATGGTTTAATTTTCAGGTAGTGAGGGAGTCACAACGGTCTCGCTTAAAACCCACAACCTTACAAGTTCAATGAATTCGCTTTTGATAAAATCGCCCCATGTATGAAATAAATAAATTTTTTGTTTTATTTCATGTTTAATAAACATGAGAATCTCATAATCGTTTGTTCATTTTAAAATCTTGAGTCGTTACATATTTTATCTTGTTTAGCAAGCATGGCATGGGTGTCGTATTTAATACATACATACTTAATCTAATTAAGCATGCATCTTTATAAACTACTCTACACATACATTCATCATATGCACATATATATGTAAAGTGCAATAAATAAACGTTGTTGGTTATGGCTTCATCCTATGTGATCTTTGTCAAGCTAATGACAAAGATCCAGGTCAATCTAAGGTTAAAAATAAATACAAGCTAACTATTACATGTCTTTTTTCTTGTATTGCTTCCTTGGATTACCCTTCCTTGATCTTCAAATATTCATGTCTTCATGTACATTACATGAATAAAAAAATAAAAACTAATCTAATGAACTTACAATAAGAACTCGAGTTACATTCGAGATTTAATAATTACAAGCTCAAACGATATGCCAGCTGTATAAAAACTCAATTAACACATAAGAACATGTTAAAACACATAATATGATCTTAACATATCATACTCATCATGATCTAGTCATAAAAACTAAATATGGAAAAAAAATCAGAAAATTCGAAATTAAATCTGATAACTTTAAATCGCAGATTACAAGGCATAAATGATGTCAAATGCCTTATAGATCAGTCGATGATAGATTTATCTATTAGTTTCGTCCAGACGCTTGATTCCATATGAAAAAGCGTATTCGTTCGCCAAAATCGGACACCAGACCCATATTTCAGCAAATCCGTTGCATCTGATTCAGAACCATATCAAATATGATTCATATTATAAGAACAAACATTATTCATGTATATATCAGTATATATACAGATTGTATAATCATCATATGATTATATATAACTCATTTGAATATTGTATATTTAAAACTATACATACATACGTATATATAAACAAAACAACATGCAAGATATACAAAATCGCATACATAACAGTCATGGTAGATTGTATACATGCTATCATCGTAAAATTAGTAAACACATAAACGAATTAAACACTTTTCGCAAGTAGCTCTGATGTCATTCAAGGGTAACGCAACGGAAACAATAATTAGAAATATGGAAAATCAGAAATTTCGAAACCCACCACAGAATCCATACGAAAATAGATATTTAATTCATAGATCAAATTGTTTATCTTAAGAAGCTTTACAAATTGGTTGACTAATGGAGATCCAAAACTTGTTCAATCACCACGCATCCCGCTCTCGTGATCTACGCTTTATCGGTATCCACACGAATGCTTGAACTCAAGGATTGGATGTGTACTAGCACAAATGTTTTTCTTCTTTCTCTCTCCATCTTCTCTCTTGGTGGCTAGGGTTTTAGTAAAAGTCTTGCACACAAAATCAGCCACAAGAGATATTATATAGAGAGTAGAAAAACAAATAATAACTCTTAACTAATTAGGAGTTATTATTAATTCGAAATTTCTATTTGTATTATAATTAAGCCTCACTTAATTATTTAAAAAATAAATTTCATAATTAATATTAGTAAATTCGAATATCATTATTTATCTAATTAATTAAATTAAACTTAACTATTATTATAAATAATTCAAATTATTTTAATTTAATTTAAATCCTATTTAAATTAAATAATCCTTCAAGAATTCTTTGTGTGTGACCCTATAGGTTATTATTACAATGACAACAAATTTTAAATCTAATTTAAAATTGTAAATAATGAGCGGCATCTAATATACATCATTGCTACCCAAGTAATAATAATTAAATCGATAATCGAATAAACCTTTCGTGAATAATGTACAATGTAATATAATCCCTTTAACCACATATTATAGATTAAACTAGAGGCATGTAATATGTCATCCTCAACAAGGTTTAATCCAGCTTTCCTTGGTCAATGAGTAGACTATCATATCAAATCAATATTTGAGCGTGACCACGCATTTCATAGTCTAGCCCACACAAGAGGACAATAATATCACTCCTAAAATAGGAGGGTTAAATCCCATCTAGCTCATTCATATTTCTCATACGATTCATAATATACCCAATGTCCACTTTTATCATTACCCGGTCAAGGATAACTTTTAATGGAATCAAGGTATATTAATTCTCGTATTGAAATATAATGACTTCAGGTCTAAGGACCATTACATCATTATCACTGTGAGAATTACTTATGACACAATAGACATGTAAAATCTCATATTGGGTCTGTCCAACACCGTGTACACTTACATCCTCCTGTATTTTTGACTTTAGTATCACTATACCTACAATCAATGAGATGTGATCATCACTCAACAAACACACCAGTCTTAATGCATTATTATTGTCCCTGGATAATAATACTTGACTAGGGACCTTTAGGAATATTGACACTATTCTCATAATCTCATTTCTAAGTCACGTACGTAGAGATATAGAATTCATATCATATTCCAAGGACATTGACTAATCTAACATTTATATCGTAATAAATTAAGAATTAATAAATTATAAAAGGAATAATCGATAGAACATAAATATTAATAATCCAAATTTCTTAAACTAAAATATCATAGTGTTGTCTCTAGGGCACAAACACTAACAGATTCTTCATCCATAAAATTTGTACACAAAAACTACCAGCAGAAATATATTCAGCCTCAGTTGTAGAAGTAGAGACTGAATTTTGTTTCTTAATAAACCAGGACACTAGCTTGTTTCCTAGAAATTGACATGTTCCTGTTGTACTTTTCTATCAATTTTACAACCTGCATAATCTGCATTTGAATAACCAATTAGATCAAAACCAGAATCTCTAGGATATCAAATGCCAAGTTTTGGTGTTCCTTTAAGATATCTGAAAATTCTCTGTTAGGTCCCAATGTGTTTGTAGAAGGGGGGGTTGAATACAAACAGTACCAAATAATCGAATAAATGCGGAATAAAAAAAATGAAACAAAATTCAAGTTAAATAAAAATATTATTAAACTTGAAAGGTGTTACAATAACTGTATCGATTACAAGGTATTAATCTCAAATCAATTATCACAAATCTAGAATAAATTCGACATGAACTTTTTCTATTTTTGCAATAATTAGAATCAAATGCTAAACGCGATTTGAGATTAAGTTCTAGGGATTTTGATCCGCTAGATTGTTACACAAGAACAAGATAAAGATTTCTAGTTGATTGGATTTAACTTTGCAATCTAGAAATTGATCTTTGAATTTCAGCAGAGAACAATGAAATATTTCTTAGGCGGCTGCTGTGTTCTTGTATTTTTTCAGTTAGTTAATATCTTCTGCTTCTTTTTCTTTTTGTATGCAATCCAACAAAATTACTTGAACTGCAATGACAATCGGTAGGACAATCTCTTTGGCTCAGCAAGACTTTCAGTAGGACTTTCAATTGTACTAGCAAGACAATCTGATTGAACTACAATGACTATCGGTATGACAATCAGTTGAACTAGCAAGACAATCTCCTTCCTAGTGTAACTTTCGGTATGATAATTGAAATGACTTGGCATGACAATCGGTATGACAATCCAGATTGTCATGCTAGTTCATTTTCAATTGTCTTGCTGATTTAAGATTGAATTTAATCCAATTAAACTTCTGAAAATTCCTAAAATTAATTCTGAATTAATTAATCAATTAATTTAATTAATCAATAAATTAATCTTTGCAGACATAATTTATTTTCTTAATTAAATTATATGACTTAATTAATTAATAGAGAATTAATACTAACCCTGAGCAGCATCCATTCTTCTGAATATCTTCTGAAAATCACTGAGAATTATGAATCAATTCCACCACTTCAACGTTGATACTCGATGTACTGTCTGGTTCATGAGTGACTAACTTCCGTGACGTTTCTTCATGTCTTGACTTTGACGCTTTGATTTTCTTCAGATTAAATCCTTGTAATTAATGATACTCTGACGAGATCTCTGTCACTTGATTAAATCCACGATCTTGATTTATATCACTGAGGCATGATCAACTTCTTGAACTTCTTCCAGTGAATTATCTCCTCAAGTCTGTAGATGAACCTTGTTTCTGAATCCTTTGACAGATATTACTTTGCGAGATCTCTCTGACGGTCGATCCACTATTTACTTATTACATTCTTATTTGAGTTGAGTTGAATCCTCGAATATACAAATAGGCTATGACATATGACTTACAATCCCCCCCTATTTGTTTGTTAGACAATAACACACAAATACCTAGAGGATAACTCAACTAACAAATAAGAAAAAGATATAAAGATACATGCAAAGTAAATAGCAGAAAAGTTCTGGATGAGATTTAACATTTTCCAGATTCCAAGTAGATGTTCCTCTAGACTGAACATATCTTCAAGTAGTTCCATCTTCATTTGTACAACCACATTTCCTGTTGAGAAGCCCATATCTCTTGCTTCTCCCCCTATGAGAATCAACTGATTAAAGAAGATCACCTTCGTTTTACCACCTCTCCCGTACAATAGGATCCGCAGATAAAAACCAATGGTACTCCCCTAACAGCTTCTTCCCTTACTAGGAAATCACCTTGTGTTTACCACCTCTCCCGTACAATAGGATCCGTAGTTATAAACAACAATGGTGTGGTGTAGTGTACATTTTTAGGATCTTTTTCTTCCTCCCTGCTATTTCTCCCCCTTAGTTGAGGAATCCTCCAAACTATTACTTAAGCTTTTATCTCCCCCTTAAAGAAGGAATGTATGCCGTCGTCTGAAGGAGTTCTCATATTTCACTTGGTTGGAAAAGAAATAACAAGTAGTTTCTCTTTCTACCTCACTGTGAGTGTGTGATTCTGTTTAGTGTACCTCACATGTGTTTCACTCTTCTCTCCACTCGTGTTTACACTCATTCTCACAAGTGTATCACTCTTCTCTCATAGCTCCATAATCCAGCTGTACCTGCAAGGAAAATCACCTTAGCCATCCTTAAAGGAGGTCACAGGTGGTGCAATGGGAGTTCACAAATCCCCATCCTTGTTAAACTCGTCAGATAAATCTGAGTCATAATCTACAAGTTGCTAGTTTCCCTTTTAGGGTTCCAGATTTGAATTTTGGGAAGGTAAATAATGATCCAACGATTTTAGCATAAAGATCAAAGTTCCCTTCTAATGTCTGTGAAGACACTTCCTTGTGACTTATCAGGTAATATCTGAATCATTGTCAACAAGTTGCCGATCTGCACCTATGTCAGATCCACTATCCGCAGATGCATCCAGGGGATTTAAGCCTGGGGAGGTAGATACTGACCACTGACATATGGCTTTTGGATCAGTATCCTCTCCTAACACCTGTAAAGGCAATTGGTCCACTAACGAACCTTGAACAATCGAATCTGACCTTAAAATGGTCGAAACTCTTGTTTCCGTCAACTCATCCTTTGTGTGTGTAACCTCTCCTTGTGCATCAAGAATTTATTATGTTTGAAGTGGTGACACTACATCGGATATCTTGGCCGACAGGCAAAATTCAATAGACTCACCCTGTTGAGAGAATGAATCTAGTAACTGTTTTTGTGCCTTTTCAGCCATTACATCTTTTTGAGAAGATGTATGGGGGCTAGCAGTTGTCTCGGTTTAAATACTACTCATCTATGTATGAGACAGAGCTACTGGGTTGACTACAGAACCTTCCTTATGTGGTGCACTAGGCACTATCTCCCTCACGCTCATTCATACTACTTTTTAGTGGTAAAAGAGTGTTGGTTGGTTCTGTTTTTGTGTTTGTCTTTACAGTCTGGGATAGACGTTGTGGGTTTTCAACCTCATGACTGTCAATGAAAGAAAGTCATTGGAGACTGAACCTGTAACACAGAATATATGGTAAATAGAGAGAAAATGATTTACAATAGTGATTTCAAAAGATTTTACATGACATAAGAAATCACTAATGTAGAAAGAAGTTTGATTTTGTTTTTCAATATGAATGAGTTTTTGATAAAACATTGATCACTTAGGGTAAAGTCTAAGTAATTCTCATTCATGTCAAAAGCTTACAAATATCTGCAACATAATGTTAACAAGATATCATTGACCGATACTTGTCTAGTACTTTAGATACTAATTGTTATGTTGCATAATCAATATACCACTGCACATATAAAACAATATGATTGTGCTTAGTGATAAAATAGTTATAAATATGACGACTCTACTAGTTCATATAAAATTACAACTTCTGTTAGAGTGCCATACCATGTCCTTGACGATTGCTTGAGCAGTATACTAGTTCATACCAACCTAAAGTGAGATTGTGAAGAAGAGATTGCATAGTCCAATAGATCTGCAGCTGCAAAGTCCATGAACTGTGGTGCACTGACTTCCTCTTTTGACTCACCAAATAGGAGTACACTTGTACACATCTTACTAGAGTACAATTCCAAGTGTAATGTACAGCAGGTGTCTGATATGTCGTAATATTCTCAAGTCTCGTCACTGGTGCTATATGTTAGATACTGCTTCCTGATAATAACCTAGCACAATATACAAAATTACAATGATAACATTCCCAGCTTGCAAACAGCCATATCCCTCAGATAAACCTTTGCTGTTATCTCCAAAGGTAACCATGGGGCCAGCTTTCTCAATCCACATTTGATAGCAGGGCTCTATCTCCGGTCATATGTCTTGATGATCCACTGTCAAGAATCCACACTACCGGTTACACTTGTTTAATGCCCTGCACTACAAATCGATTAGACCTTCTTCGGAACCCAAACTTGGTTGGGCCCGGCATACTTGTAGAACTGTCCTTTGTCAGGCAAAACAACATTTTTAATTTTAATTGCCTCAACTTTCTCAATGACTGAACATTTGACCTTGTAAACAGCGTTAACAAATTTCTGTTTAAGCTTAGGCACAAATGTCTCCTTTCTAGCCTTAGAAGGACTAGCAGTCTTAGACCTATCATGCTTCTTGTTATTCACATGCTGACGAGGAGTAGTCTTATCATTAGACACATGCTTACCATTAAAATAAGCATACATCATATTAAAAGCACAAGACATACAATTAGCAACACCACATGCTTTATGAGAGTGATTAACAGCAGGCAATTTATGCATGGTAGACATGGCATTATTGTTATCCAACTCATGTGTGTCTGAGTTAGTCTCAGTTGCTTTCACAACTTTGACTGGAACTTTCGACTCACTTGACTTGGAAACAATCTTCTCATTAGCATGATCCTCAGCACGTATTTCTTCTTGAATAACAGAAGAGGTCACATCAAATGGTTCAGCAATTGATGCTTTATAGAGGGGTTCATCAACACCCTTAAGCACATGTGGTACTTCCCTCCCTTTAGCACATACATGAGGAGGGGAGTTTATGCCTAATTCTCTAATAGCAGCATTGTAATCATAACCTATTCCAGATGTTTGATTAACAGCTTGCTTACTGTAGAACTCTTTAGCCTTCGAACAAGAATTGAAGTAGGCTCTAACCTTAGTCTCAAGACCGGTGATCTTGTCTTTGAGAATAGTTTCGAGTTTTCTATAACAGTCAACTCTATTCTCTAGAAAAGATACCTGTTCTTTTAATTTGTCTTGATTAATGTGCACAAGTCTTAATTCATTGACCTCTTCCTCAAGGTCTGTGATCTGTAAACTTAACAGTTCATTATCACGACGTGCACAATCTAAGTTACCTCTTAGATGATAAACCATTTCAGCATCAGAAAGTTTTACCTCTTTTCTTGACGATGAAGCATTTCCATCAATAGCCATAAGAGCAAGATTTCCTTCATCTTCATCTTCACTGTCAGTATCATCCCAGCTTCTTCCCTTTGCCAGATAAGCCCTTTCAGAGTTCTTTCTTACTTGCTTTGGCTTTCTACATTCTGTGGCAAAGTGTCCCAACTCATTGCAGTTATAGCATCTGATGGTGCTCCGATCAACCATCCCTGTTTTATATCCACCACTGCTGGTGTTAGAGGATGAAGATCCACCTTTCTGGAATTTGTTATAGTTGGACTTGTACTTAAGCTTAGGATTCCTCCTGAATCTGACATGGGAGAATCTCTTGACAATTTGGGCCATTGATTCATCTTCCAATTGCTCCAGCTCTTCCAAGGAATAAAAATCATCACTTGATTGATTTGTAGTAGGAGGATCATATTCTGTGACTAACTCATTTTCCTCACCCTTGGAAAACTATACCATTCTTTCTAACTGTTGAGATTGTTGTTGTTGTTGACCTTCAGCTACAAGTGCATTAGATGTGCTGACCATTCTATCCTTCCCGTAGACTTCCTTCTGTTGAATCTGCTCCAACTCATAAGTTTTTAACACTCCATAGAGCCTGTCCAAAGAAATCTCACTCAGATCTCTAGCTTCTCTAATGGCAGTGATTCTATGTTCAAGATGAGCTGGCAGTGTTAAAAGGAACTTTTTGTTGACCTCCCTGATTGAATAATACTTTCCATTGATGTTCAGGTTGTTGATCAATGCATTGTACCTCTCAAACACTTCAGTAATTCCTTCTCCTGGATTTGATTTGAAATGTTCATATTCAGAGGTTAGGATTTCCAACTTGTTCTCCCTAACTTCCTCTGTGCCTTCATTAATTACCTCAATAGTTTCCCACATGTGTTTAGAATTTTTACAGTTCATCACATGTCTGTTCATCAAGGGATCAAGGGAATCAATTAATATTAATTGAAGGCTGGCATCCAAGGAGGCTTCTTCCTTCTCAGCAGGAGTAAAATCTTCGGGCTCTTTTGGATAGGTTCTAGCTTTAGTAGTCACCACACCATCTATTATTACCTCCGGTTCAATAACCATCGGAGTTTTTATACCCTTCTTTAACAAGTTTGAATATTTGGGATTTGCAACTTGTAAAAATAAGAGCATCTTCTTCTTCCACATAATATAATTCTCATTATCAAATTGTGGAATTTTAACGGTTCCAACTTTGTGTGAAGTCATTATAAATTTTTAAATGAATAAAAATTCAAAGAGTTGAAAAATCACAAAAGTCTAGGATCTTGATTTGTTCGTTAATCAGAAGGCTCTGATACCAATTGTTAGGTCCCAATGTGTTTGTAGAAGGGGGGGTTGAATACAAACAGTACCAAATAATCGAATAAATGCGGAATAAAAAAAATGAAACAAAATTCAAGTTAAATAAAAATATTATTAAACTTGAAAGGTGTTACAATAACTGTATCGATTACAAGGTATTAATCTCAAATCAATTATCACAAATCTAGAATAAATTCGACATGAACTTTTTCTATTTTTGCAATAATTAGAATCAAATGCTAAACGCGATTTGAGATTAAGTTCTAGGGATTTTGATCCGCTAGATTGTTACACAAGAACAAGATAAAGATTTCTAGTTGATTGGATTTAACTTTGCAATCTAGAAATTGATCTTTGAATTTCAGCAGAGAACAATGAAATATTTCTTAGGCGGCTGCTGTGTTCTTGTATTTTTTCAGTTAGTTAATGTCTTCTGCTTCTTTTTCTTTTTGTATGCAATCCAACAAAATTACTTGAACTGCAATGACAATCGGTAGGACAATCTCTTTGGCTCAGCAAGACTTTCAGTAGGACTTTCAATTGTACTAGCAAGACAATCTGATTGAACTACAATGACTATCGGTATGACAATCAGTTGAACTAGCAAGACAATCTCCTTCCTAGTGTAACTTTCGGTATGACAATTGAAATGACTTGGCATGACAATCGGTATGACAATCCAGATTGTCATGCTAGTTCATTTTCAATTGTCTTGCTGATTTAAGATTGAATTTAATCCAATTAAACTTCTGAAAATTCCTAAAATTAATTCTGAATTAATTAATCAATTAATTTAATTAATCAATAAATTAATCTTTGCAGATATAATTTATTTTCTTAATTAAATTATATGACTTAATTAATTAATAGAGAATTAATACTAACCCTGAGCAGCATCCATTCTTCTGAATATCTTCTGAAAATCACTGAGAATTATGAATCAATTCCACCACTTCAACGTTGACACTCGATGTACTGTCTGGTTCATGAGTGACTAACTTCCGTGACGTTTCTTCATGTCTTGACTTTGACGCTTTGATTTTCTTCAGATTAAATCCTTGTAATTAATGATACTCTGACGAGATCTCTGTCACTTGATTAAATCCACGATCTTGATTTATATCACTGAGGCATGATCAACTTCTTGAACTTCTTCCAGTGAATTACCTCCTCAAGTCTGTAGATGAACCTTGTTTCTGAATCCTTTGACAGATATTACTTTGCGAGATCTCTCTGACGGTCGATCCACTATTTACTTATTACATTCTTATTTGAGTTGAGTTGAATCCTCGAATATACAAATAGGCTATGACATATGACTTACATTCTCTTAATAGCTTTTAAATGAGATTTGCTAGGATCAGTTTGAAATCTAGCACAAAGACAAGTAACAAACATTATATCTGGCCTACTAGCTATTAAATATAAAAGTGAACCAACCATGCCTCCATAACTTGAAATGTCCACAGACTTTTCAGTAGTGTTAAATTCTAGTTTAGTAGCAGTGGCCATAGAAGTTTTTGCAGATATGCAATCCATTAAGTCAAACTTCTTTAAAGAATCATAAATATATTTGGTTTAATTAATGAATATTCCATCACTAACTTGCTTAACTTTTAAACCAAGAGAGTAAGTCAGTTCTCCCATCATGCTCATTTCATATTTACTTTGCATCAATTTGGCAAACTTTTTGCAAAGTTTCTCATCTGTCGAGCCAAATATAATATCATCTACATAAATCTGAACAAGTTTACTAGAGCCATTAACATTTCTAATGAAAAGGGTTTTGTCAACAGTACCTCTTATGGAATGATTTTCTAAAAGAAACTTTGACAAGGTGTCATACCAGGCTCTAGGTGTTTGCTTCAAACCATACAGTGCTTTCAAAAGATAGTAGACATATTCTGGAAAATTGGGGTCTTCAAAACCAGGAGGTTTGTTAGGAATATGTTGTGGACTTGATGATAAGTTAAACAAAACACCTTAGTAGATTTAACTTAGTGAAATTTGTAGCTCTCCACGGATGATCTAATATAGTCCCGACGGATGAACTTTAAAGTCCCGACAGATGATAATTTAATCATTCATCTAGAGTGTAGCTTATGTAAAAAATAAGTACTGTAACATATTTCTGCAAATAACATGTTTCAGTCGAGTAGATTGTATAGGGTTATCTAAGTCATGTTGACTACTAGATTAATATGCAGAATAGGTTGACTAATTGTAAATATGAGATGTCTTGTAATTATGTGTAAATGAAATAGAGTCAAGCGGCAGATAGACTCCCGATGGATGATCTACAAGACTCCTGATGGATGATCAACAAAGCTCCCGACGGATGATCTACAAGACTCCCGACGGATGATCAAATTCAAAATAGTTATTGATAGTGACAACACAGTCACATGCATTGGGTGTTTGCAAAAGGAATATGGCAGCCTGTTAAGCAGGATTTTGAGAACAAAGAAGCATTACTATTTCCATGCAAATGTGAAGATATTCAAAGATGCTGGAATAGAGTAGTGAAGCAGCATGGAGTTAGACTAGATATGTTTTGTTTTATTATCTTGTCCTACTGTCATGTAAACTTGGTGATATATAAACCAAGTGTAGCAAGTAGAATAATTAACTAAGCAAGCTTATTTTCAGAGAAATATATCAAGCTATATTTTATAAGCATTTCTCTGTAGTTTTGTTTGTTCAAACTTGTAAAGAAGCTGTGAGCTATTCAAAGCTTCACAGGGTTCTCAATTGATATATATATATATATCTCTGGTGGATACTTTCAAATCCACCAGAAAGTTTTAAAAGCTTTTGTTTTTATTACTTAGTGTTTTGATCTCTATCTCTTTTTTATTCCGCATCATTGCTAATCAAACACTGTTGTATGTATTAAGTTAGAACATTTCAAAATCAAGAAAAAGTAGCCAGAATTACATTCAACCCCCCTTTTGTAATTCTATTTATATTGTTAGGGAATAACAATTGGTATCAAAGCAAGCTCTTGAAGTACAAAGAGTGTAAAGATCACAACAAACAACAAGATGAACAAAAAGGATGTTGGAGTTAAAATTCCATTTATGGACAAAGACAATTATCACCACTGGAAGGTGAAGATGCACCTACATCTTCTTTCCCAAGATGAGGCCTATGTGGACTTCATAGAGAGAGCTCCTCATGTACCAATGAGAGCTGCAACTGGCAGTGAGCCATCTGTTCCAAAACCTAGGCATGAATGGCCAGACCCTGATATTAAGCAAGTCAGGAAAGATAAAAAGGCCATGAATATATTGTTCAATGGAGTTGATGGTGATATGTTTGATAACATCATTAACTGTAAAATAACCAAAGAGGTTTGGGACACAATACAAATTATCTGTGATGATACTGAGCAAGTAAGGGAGAACAAGATGTAGCTATTGATTCAACAATATGAGTATTTCCACTGTGAAGAAAGTGAGTGTCTCACTAATATATTTAGTAGATTTTAAAAGCTACTAAATGCTCTGAAGTTGCATGGAAGAGTCTATCAAAAAAAGACTCTAACCTCAAGTTCCTTAGATCTCTTACAAAGGAGTGGAAGCCAATGACAGTCTCATTGAGAAACTCACAGGATTACAATGAGTTCACCTTGGAGAGACTGTATGGCATCCTAAAAACCTATGAGCTTGAAATATAGCAAGATGAAAGGATGGAGAAAGGAAGGAAGAAAGGAGGGTCTATAGCACTTGTTGCTGAGTTAGAGAAGGAAAAGGAGATGCAGGTGGAAGCTGTTGAGTCTACATCAAAGGTCTGTGAAAGCAAGGGCAAAGGGTTGATAGCTGAAAATGAAGATCAATTGAGCCAAGATGGCATGGATGATATTGATGAATATCTAGCATTCTTATCCAGAAGATTTTCCAAGCTCAAATTCAAGAAGAATTTTGGAGCAACTAAGCCTAACAGAAACATGGTTGATAAGTCAGAATTCAAGTGTTTCAAATCTGGCTTGGCGGGTCATTTTGCTAGTGAATGTAGAAAGTCTGATTCCAGCAAAAAGAAGTTTGAGCCTGTTGATTATAAATAGAAAAACTTTGAGTTGCTCAAACAAAAGGAAAGGGCTTTCATCACACAGGAGAATGACTGGGCTGCAGATGGATTAGATGAAGATAAAGAAACAAGCTATGTCAATCTAGCCCTAATGGCCAAATATGATGAAATAGAAACAAGTTCTTCAAGCAATCAGGTAATCACCACTAACCTAGCACATTTATCTAAAGCTGAGTGTAATGATGTAAAAAATGACATATCCACCGAATTATATCACCGGCGTGTTACACTTAAGTCCCTCACTAAGGAAAATGCTAAAATTAAAGAAAATAATATGTTTTTAAGTGGGAGGAATAATGTGCTAGAGTCTCAGTTTATTGAATATGAAAAATTAAGAATTGAGTGTAAGATTGCTAAGGATGAATTAATTGAGTCCTTGAAGAAAGAAGAGATTTTAAAGAAGCAGCTTGAACGGGAACAAGAAGTGATTAAGGCATGGAAATCATCTAGAGATGTTTATGCTCAAATCAGTAAAGTTCAAGGTATTGAGTCCTTTTGTGATGCAGCCTAGAAAAAGAGTGAAGAGAAGCTTGAGTCCAATTTGGTTGAAGGATTGTTTATAGATGTGGATCGACGGATGATGAAAATCATCTGTCGGATAATCAAAAGGATTATCCGTCGAGTGACAAGGAGCCACATCCGTTGGCTGTGAGTAAACCAGTTAGCAAAACTAAGCTAGCTAAGTTGAATGAGAAATATGGATCAGTTTTTAAGAACTTTATTCCAGGAGAATCTAGTCAAGCCAGAAAAGAAAGGAAAGTAAATGTTGGTCATCTGTCTATCAAGCAATTGAATGACAGATTAGGAAAGATTGAGGTTAAAATAGAAGCTAAAAAGAAAAACAATAGAAATGGGAAATTATGAATTAGCAAACATAACAACTACACACCTGATAAATATGCTCCAAGAAAAAGCTGTGTTAAGTGTGGTAGTGTTAATCATCTGTCTGTTAATTACAAACTTGCCATGCCTACTCCCATGTATGTATCCTCTTCTTTTCCCAACAATACTGCCATGCCTACCATGCCTATGAATGTTATGTCTACTCAGAATATGAATGCACAATTTGCTAATATGCCATTTGCACCTAATCCTTATTATGCTGTATTTAGTATGCCTCAAATGCCATTTAGCATGCCTTACTGGAATAACATGTTTACAAATAACATGCCTTTTCCTATTAATCAAAATATGCATGATAATTATGTTTTAATGATTGGTTTCAAAGGTCCAACTCAAATGACTAAGGATGAATCAAAAATTCCCAAGTCAAATGAGATCAAACCTAAGAAACCAAAGAAGAAAGCTAACAAGGAAGGACCTGTGGTGCCCTCCAAACCCGGGTCAGAAGTTTGAGGTCCACAACACATACACAATATATAAACCTGTATATGAAATATTATTTGCAATGACCCTGCTTTACATAACCACGGATCGCAATAGGTTAAAGTATGAAAACAAGCCACAACCTTAACTTTTATTACAACGTACCAAATCCCAACTAATTTAACTTACAACTGATAATGAAATTATTCTTACAATCTTACTATCTCACTACCGTAGTAAGCTCCCGCTAGCTCGGTCCAACTCAATCTGGAATCCAAGCTCGTACATTGAACTGGGAAACCTCGCTATCAACCGTATCCTTCTTAACTGTAGAATACATAAAAAGATTCTCAAGGGTGAGCTAACTAGCTTAGCAAGTCACAATAACAATAACTGAGGTTAATCAATGATCAAACGAGATGATTCAGAGGAATTAAGATTCTTGTTAAACAATTATTAGAATTGGATATTCATTTTAAATTTTAAAACCAAGGTTAGGCTGCTGATCAGTCACGCACTAACCCCGAGCAAGGCATACAGCTCTACTCTACGAACTGGATCCAAGGCACACATTAGCCTAATTCGACCACGAATCTGGTTTGACCACGAATCTGGTCCATATAAAGAAAACTATCCAATTCTAAAGCAGTTCAATATGATAAACAATATAACCCAATCAAACAAGTTCATAATTAACAGTAATAAAACATTTGTATTAGAGCATGGTGAAAATTCTTGGGTACCATGAGGGTATGTCAAAGTATATAAAAGAAATGGCCTTCAGCCTGTAGGGGAATCGGTTATTGGAGGAACAATGATTTTATAAGGTTTAGTTCTTTGATGTCACAAGGTATGGTTGAGTATAAAAGTTTCTGTATGTTTAAACAATTCTGTTCCAGTGTTTGGTATATGATGGGTATATATTTGTGGAGTATTATCGTATTTGTGTGGTTTAGTATCTGGTAAACCAACAAGAAATGGTTCACAAAGAATAAGGCTTACGGCTCAACAAAGATCAAATGATGTGGCTCAGGTTCAAGGCTGAAGGATTCAAAATATTTACAATATAAAACAGAGCTATTTTGAATACTTAACAATATGTTACGGGAAAATTTAGAAATATTTGCATTATATCTCGAAAAAGGTTTAGAAGTACTTGCCTTATCATAATCGATTCCAATCTCACTTGTTCTCATCAAATGACTCTCTTCAACAACCACTCGTCTACTTTTCCTATGCCTCGATTCTATTTTCATATCACTTGCTGTATTTTATACATGTCGATTCCATTTTCTGATCACCTGCTTCCCTTTCCTACTCCTTGCTTACTCTGCTAGGCATCATAAGTATCTATCAATATTCATCTCACATTATTCTAATCGTCACATGGACGTCATAAGGTTTCATCTACCCTTCGTTTTACCCAAATCCGATTTACGGATTAAAAGTTATGCTAAAACAAGCAAACACTGATCACATAGACCGACGACCAAACAAATAAGTCACATATAACACATAACACATCAAACAATCAATGAAATTTCATTTATAAAGAAGTCTCGGGTTATCAACAATCTTTCGGGTATTTAATATGATTTTTAAAATATTTTTCGGAGTCAAAATGGGTCATTGGATCAATTTTAAAGCAATGAACATGGTTCGGTTAGCCAAATCTGGCTTTAAAATAATTTTATAATAATTATCGAGCTTTGAAAATAATTTAAAATAATATTTTAAATCTCAAAACTATTTTTTGGAATTTTTCAATCATTTATAAATAATTAAATCTAATTAGGTAATTAATTAAAATCAATTAATAATTAATTAAATAAATTAATCAATTAATTTTTGAATTAATTCACCAATTAATCTATTAATTATTAACTAAAATTAATTAACTAATTAGTTCAGATTTATTTTTGTTATGGATTAAAACTAATATATATAATTGCTGTATCTAATAAAAAGGAACGTGAGCTTCAAGGCTCGATTTGACTACTCTTGTGTTTCGTGACTCAATCTGCCTTAACAAGATGCCTACGTACCTTGCTGATTGCCAAGGATCAAGTCAAAAAACGTAGTTCTGATGTGTGGGGTGAGGCCCCTTATATAGATGTTGGGAGTCCTTGAATTGGACTTGGTATAGGAGACTTGGTGGGCAAGTCTCATAATTAGAATGGACTTTGGAGTCCTAGATGGTAGGAAACTGATTCTTTATCCTTTTAGGTCCCCTTGAGGCTAATCTGTAAGGATTTATATCCTTATCGGGACTCTTCTCAATAGCTGATTTTTCCCTTATTAATTAATTACGAAATTAATTAATAATTAGGGTTTTTGGGCCTTCTTTGTTTCATCAGGGCTGATCTGGTCCATCAGGCCTGATCAACATGTTAACCTTTCTGGTCTGAATGTCATACATCTTCTTATTGGGCCCAGCAGCCCATACCCTGTATAATTAATGCAATATTTAATTATACAATCAGGATTTATTTATCCCTATCATTTGCCCCCCAACTTTTGGGAAATATTGATTAGGTTTCGCAAAAGTTAAGTCTGTTCATTCCCTTGTAGGGTTTCGTATTTGCGTAAAGTGTGGAGCGACCTACACGTTTACAACGATTGTTCCTTTTGTTCAGACATTATCTTAATTTCCAGGAACTTTTCCCTTAATTCCGGGATTTTTCTCTAACTTTCTGGATTTTTCCCTTAATTTCTAGGTTTTATCCTTATTTTTCTGGATTTTTCCCTTAATTTCTGGGATTTATCCTTATTTTCTGCATTTTTCCGTAATTTTATGGGATTTATCCTTAATTTCTGGATTTTTCCCTAATTTTCTGGGATTTATCCTTAATTCTGGATTTTTCCCTAATTTTCTGGGATTTTTCAGATTTCCAGCCCTTTTTCGACCAGGATCCTAGTCGAAATTTCGACCAGGATCCTAGTCGAAGTAAGGGGCAGCCTTGCAATCCTGGTCGAAGGAGTTCGACTAGGATCCACGACCTGGAATTCGACCAGGATCCTAGTCGAACTTTCGACCTGGATCTAGGTCGAGTACATACCCCCTTTTTTATTTCCGGACTTGAGTCTATCGGCTAGGATTTCGACTAGAATTCTAGTCGATACTTCGACCTGGATCCTGTTCGAGAATTCTTTGATTCTTATGCTTCCTGGTCGAAGGATTTCGACTAGGATCCACGACCTGGTTTTTGACTAGGATCCTAGTCGATCTTCGACCAGGGTTTTTTCTGTATTTTTTAATCCCCATTTTTGAAAAATGCTTGATTCCTTTGACCTCGTTCCTGGTCGAGGTTTCGACCTCAATTCAGTCCTGCTATTCCAGTAATTTTCGGGTGTCTGCTCAAAAAATTTCGGGCAGGATTCACGACCTGAATTTCGACCTGGATTCTGGTCTTTTTTACCCGTTATTTTCGGGTGTCTGCTCGAATGATTTCGGGCAGGATTCACGACCTGAATTTCGACCTGGATTCTGGTCTTTTTTATCCGTTATTTTCGGGTGTCTGCTCGAATGATTTCGGGCGGGATTCACGACCTGAATTTCGACCTGGATTCTGGTCTTCCACTAGCCTTCTTCATTTGGCTTTAATTTAGAGTATTGTTTTTTCCAAATCCTAATTGGATTTGGGTCTGGCCTTCTTTATTGGGCCTTATTAAATTTTACTGGGCCTCTTTTATTGGGCTTTTCCAAATCTTACCGGGCCTCTTTTATTGGGCTTTTCCAAATCTTACTAGGCCTCTTTTATTGGGCTTTTCCAAATCTTACTGGGCTTAACATTGATCTGGGCTTAATATACCCTGTTTAGAATCCTCTAGAATTCCTAGGAATATTCTGGAATATTCCTTTTTCTGGGCTTTTTCCTATGGGCCTTTGTCCTTAATGGGCTTTCGTCCCTTCAACTTCCTTTTCCTCTTATATATAGGACTGAGGAGAGGCTACTACTCCTCACCTTCTTATTTTCTAAGTTTTCTTCTTTCTCCTCCTGCTAAGATTCTCAGAGCAATAACAGCAAGTCGGAGCTCAAAGCCTTTTTTAGGAACGCTTCTTCAGGTAAAATCCCTCCCTTTACTTTTCGTGTCTATTTTTCCATTGTGTGCTCTTTTAAGATAGCCTGTCTACGTGCCCTTTTTTTCAGATGGCTAACAAAAAATGACTCGCTTGGCCAAGATGAACGTGGCTAGAAAGTCCAATGAATTTCCTATTCGATCGAGGTACACTTCCTTGATCGACATGATCAACACTCGAGGGGACGAGTACCCGTCTGATGCGCATCTGGACGCGCACGATCATATTAGTGCTTTACGGGATCCCAAGGAGCTAGAAAAGTTGAGCAGCTGCTTCAAAATCAAGGAACCTTTTATTCTGGTTCTTGCGGGTCCGGCCGACAGGGCCTGCCAGTGGAAAAAAGACGCACTATGCGTCTATAGGGATACTCTAAGGGCAGGTATCAGACTCCCTTTTCATTCGTTCATTCCTCTTTTACTGGCTGATGTGGGCATCAGCCCTTGCCAACTTCCCCCTAATTCTTGGAGGCTTATTCTGTGCTATCTGTCACAATGTGCCAAGCACAAGGTCCCTACTTCTGTTGCTGTTTTCAGGAAAATTTTCCAGTTCAAAAACAGCCCTGATAAAAGTCCGGGTTGGGTTTCTCTAAATCAGCGCCCCACTATTCCCCACATTGTGAATGGGAAGTCCATCCCTAACAACAACTTGGGGTGGAAAAAAGATTTTTTGTTCGTCGTTTGGGAGGGTGGAGATTGGGGCACCCTATTTCGGTCGTCTTTTGGGCTAGCCGTCGATGGGAGCCCAAATGATATAACTTTGTCTGAGGAGGAGGCTAGAGCTTTCAACCTCCTTACGCAAGATAATGGGACTTCCCATTCTTGGGACCTTATCCGGGAGACCGTCCTGGTAGAACGCGGCCTCTCGCCCGTCCCTAAGAAAAGTAAGTTCCCTTTCTTACCTCCTTTTTATTTCCGTCATTTTCTATTCCGCTGATTTTTTAACTTACTTCGCTTGTTGCAGTGGCTGAGAAGATTGAGGAGGCTACCAAGCCTAAAGACCTGGAGACAACCAGGATGAAGAGGGCTGGAAAGGTCTTTAAAGACCCACGCCTTGGTGACCGCTTCCCTGAGTTCTTTCTTCAAGCAATGGAACCGGGCGAGGAAGGCCCCAGCCAGGTTTTGCGCACCAAGCAGAGGCCAGGGGCCTATTTTCAACCTGCTTGGGGGATCTGGGGCAAGGATTCAATCGTTGGCAGCACGGCGCTGTCCAAGGAATGGTCTTAGCATTCCATCTCCCCGGTGGACTATCAAGACTTTGTCCTTCAACAGGACTTAGAGGGGAATGAGCTTTTCGGAGCCCAGGCTTTAGCGACGGTACGTCCTTTTCCTATTGCCCTTTATACTTGCCTTTTCACGTTTCTTTTCTCATACTTTTGCTGCTTCTCTTGCAGGCCAATGCCCATTTCCAAGGGGCGATTCACCAAGCTAAGGCTTGGAAGGTTGGCCTGGAGGATGCTAATAAGAAGTTGGAGGAGGCCAACCAGAGAATAGAGGCCCTTGAAGCTCAACTGGCCTCTTCCACTTCTGACCTGGAAACGGCCCGGGCTGAAAATGTTATTCTGAAGGCTCAGAAGGATAAAGCCTTTGACGGCTGGATGGACACCCAGGAGTTCAAAGACTTGATGGTGGAGCACGATGCCCTCCTACACCCAGTTAGCTATAAAGAAGGCTGGGATGCTGCTGTGGAGGCCGTCCAAGATGAATTTCCAGAAATCCTTGAGCAGTCCTCATTTCCTTGCCCTGTGCGAGTTCCGGAGCTTGGGGGTGTTACTGACAAGCTTGTTGATTTGATCAAAGACGGCCCTTCAGGGAGCCCAGGCCACAAGAGGAAAGAACTCGAGTCCAGCTCTGGGAGGAGGAGACTTCTTTCGAAGAAGATTCTGCGCCTGCTGTGAAGAAGGTCAGGGTGGAAGAGCCTCCAAGGGCTGCGCCTCAGAATCCAGTGTCTCCCGCATCATCCAAAGCATCCGAAGGCGGTTCTGATGGAACCTCTACGGGGACTTCTGAGGGGACGACTGAGACGTCCGAGGAGTCTTCGGATAGTGGTTCCGAAGAATCCGAGCCTTCCGAGGCCTAAGTTTTTTTTATGTATATCTTCTTTCTAGACAATATGTGAACTTTGTTTATGTCAGAACTTGTTACCCTTCGGGGTTATTACATATGTTGCTTTCCTTACTTGCCAATTTATACTTTATCTTTACAATACTTAATATGCATTTGAACTTTAAACATTCTTAGATTGAAATAATTTCAAACTCTTTAATATGAAGTCTGGTTTTCCAAAACCTTATATAGCATGGGTTCGACCCTAATCAATAATAACTAGACAATGTAAATTCTACTAGAATATAAAATCCTACGTAAGCAAAGCTTCAAGGTGCTTTTAAACCTACTTGTCACAATGACAAGTGAGAATCGTACTTCGACTATCTTATACGTGATAAACCTTCAGGTTCTGTGCGTGCCAGGTTCTCGGGACTTCAAAACCATCCGTAGTCTCCAACTTGTAGGTTCCTCTACCCTGAACGATCTTGACTCTGTACGGCCCTTCCCAATTTGGGGCAAGTTTTCCTTTCTGTCCTACACCAGAAGCTTCCACTTTCCTTAATACCAAATCTCCTTACTTGAAGAATCTCTCTTTAACCCTTAGGTTGTAGTAAAACGAAGCTTTTTTCTGGTATTCCACTATCTTTGCATGTGCCTCATCTCACACTTCATCAATTAGATCCAGGGCTAACCTCTGCCCTTCCTCATTTTCTTCTGCATTGAAAGCTCGAATCCTTGGAGAGGAATGTGATATCTTCACTGGAACTACTGCTTCTGCCCCATATGCCAACATGAAGGGCGTCGCTCCTGTCGTGACTCTACAGGTAGTCCTATAGGCCCATAATATGGGAAGTATCTCATCCACCCAATTATTTCTTGACTTCTCTATCATCTATTTTAGTCCATCCAGGATTATTCGATTTGCTTTTTCCGCTTGCCCATTGGCTTGTGGGTGAGCCACAGAGGTGAACCGTAACTCAATTTCATTTTCTTCACAATACTTCTTGAATTCCTCATTGTTGAATTGTGTTCCATTATCAGTGACGAGGATACGGGGAATTCCATATCGGCACATAATGTTTTCCCACAGGAATTGTGCAACCTGCTTAGTTGTGATCTTGGCCAAGGGTTTGGCTTCGATCCACTTGGTGAAATAATCAATGGCTACAATCAGAAACTTCCTTTGTGCCGTGGCCATGGGAAAAGGCCCCAAAATATCCATTCCCCATATAGCAAAAGGAATGGGCGAGTTGATAGACGTCAGCATCTCGGGGGGTTGTCTAACAATAGGTGCATGCTTCTGACAACAGTCACATTTCTTCACATATTCTTTGGCATCAGCCATCATTTCTGGCCAATAAAAGCCTAAATGAGTTATCTTATGAGCCAAGGCCCTGCCCCCCAAGTGCTGTCCACAAATACCTTCATGCACTTCTTCAAGAGCCAAGCGTGCCTCATCGGGCCTGAGACACCTCAAGTAGGGAACCACGAAAGATCTTTTGTAAAGAATCCCATCTATCAAAGAGTACCTTAGTGCTCGAACAGTTAACTTCCGTGCCTCAGTTGCATCACTTGGAAACCAACCGGTTTGAATGTGAGCCTTGATAGGATCAATCCATGACGTCCCCAGGCCTATGGGAGCCACAAGCTTAACATCTATGCTTCGTGTCTTCAAAACACGGAAGTACACACTTCCTGAACTTTCTTCAATCTCAGATGAAGCAAACTTTGATAGCGCATCTGCCTTAGCATTTTTTTCCCTTGGAATGTGTTCAACATGGCATTCATTAAACTGGGTCATCACAGCCCTTACTAGGCGGACATACTTAGCCATCGTATCATCCCTTGCCTCAAATTCTCCCTTTACCTGGGATATGATCAGCTTTGAGTCTCCACGAACCTTTAAGTTTTTGACTCTAAGTGTCCCAGCTAGACCAAGGCCAGCTATCAGGGCTTCATACTCTGCCTCATTGTTTGTGGTTGGGAAGTCTAGCTTCATAGCATACTCAATTAAGAACCCATCAGGGCTTTGTAAAACCAACCCTGCTCCACTGGAATTTGTTTTTGATGCTCCATCAAAATAGAGAACCCAATATTCTTTCTCCTTACCATCCTTCTCTCTGTCCCCATTATCGACTCCCTTGTCTTGAGGTATGGTATCTTCCTGCCCCCCGACTTCTTGGTTGGATATGGTACATTCCACCACGATGTCAGCTAGTGTTTGGGCTTTTATGGCCGTACGTGGCTTATACTTGAGATCGAACTCTCCCAACTCTATTGCCCACTTAATCAATCTCCCACTTGCCTTGGGACTGTGAATAATATTTCTCAGTGGCTGATTCGTTAGCACCTCAATCTGATGAGCCTGAAAGTAAGGACGCAGTTTTCTCGAAGCCATTACCAAGGCTAGAGCAAATTTCTCAATAGTTGAATAATTTAATTCAGCACCATGCAGAATTTTGCTAACATAATTCATGAGTTTCTGGACTTTTAGCTCCTCCTTAACCAACACCGCGCTCAAGGCGCTCTCTGAAACAGCCAAGTACAAGAATAAAACTTCACTCAGAACTGGCTTGGCCAACAACGAGGCCTGGGATACTTCTTTAACTCTTCAAATGCCTTCTGGTTTTCCTCACTCCATACAAAGTCTTTGATGCTCTTTAGTGACTTGAAGAATGACAAACACTTGTCTCCCGACTTGGAGATGAATCGTCCTAGCGCAGCAACCCTTCCTGTGAGCTTCTGAACATCCTTGACAGTTTTTGGTGGTTCCATGTCCAGGATCGCCTTTATTTTATCAGGGTTAGCCTCAATTCCCCTCTTTGAGACCATCAATCCCAAGAATTTTCCAGATCCCACTCTGAAAGCACACTTCGTAGGATTCAACATCATCTTGTGGTTCCTTAGGACCTCAAAAGCTTCCCTCAAATGGGTTATATGATCAGTCTTTACTAGACTCTTGACTAACATGTCATCAACATAGACTTCCATAGTCTTACCAATAAGATCCTTAAAAATTTTATTCACCAACCTTTGATAGGTGGCTCCTGCATTCTTGAGACCAAACGCCATAACAAGATAACAATAAATACCAAAGTCAGTGATAAATGATACTTTTGGAATGTCATCCTTATGCATTTTGATCTGGTTATATCCGCTAAATCCATCCATGAAACTCAGCATCTCATGTCCAGCAGTGGCATCAATCAAAGTATCAATTCTTGGCAGCGGAAAACAGTCTTTGGGGCATGCATCATTCAGATCAGTGAAGTCTATACACATCCTCCACTTTCCATTAGCCTTCTTCACCATTACAGGGTTTGCTAACCACTCCGGAAATTGAATCTCCTCAATGAAACCAGCTTCTAAGAGTTTTTCTACTTCCTGTTTTATAGCCTCTTATCTTTCTGGGGCAAAATTTCTTTTCTTTTGTTTTACTGTCTTCCGGCTCAGATCCACGTTTAACCTGTGAGTAATCAATTCCGGGTCTATGCCGGGCATATCAACTACTGACCATGCAAACACATCACTATTTTCTTGCAAAAATTTCACCAACTGCCCTCTAAGGGGCTCCTCTAATGTGGCTCCAATGAAAGTCATCCTCTCAGGATTTTCGGGGTCTAAAGGAACGGAAACCAAGTCTCCTGCTGGCCTTCCTCTATTCTCGTCATTTTCTCGGACATCCATATCTTCAATAGGAAGAACCTGCCCCCCGACTCCATCTGCTCTCAAAGAGGCCACATAACAGCTTCTAGCCATTTTTTGATCTCCTCTCTCTTCTCCAATCCCGTTTCGGGTGGGAAACTTCATGACTGAATGGTAGGAAGAGGGGACTGCCTTGAAGGCATGTATCCCTGTTCTCCCCATGATAGCATTATAAGTTGAACTAGCCTTTACCACCATGAAATCCAGCATCTGCGTTGCTTGCCTTGGTTCCGTACCTATGGTGGTTGGCAATTTGATTATCCCTTTCACAGGACATTCTACTCTAGCAAATCCATATATCGACATGTCGGTTGATGTCAACTGGGAGTCGTTATACCCCATCCTTAGAAAGGTGTCATGGAGCAAGATATCCACAGAAGCTATTTCCTATTATCGGTGTTATGACCAGCGGGTCGTCATGAGGGAACTTCACACCCTCTAGGTCGGAATCATCAAAAGCCAATGTTACTTCTGTCCTGGTCCTCTTCGGGGCTTCTCCAACAATATGCATAACCTCCCTAGTATATGCCTTTCTGGAATTTTTGGACAATCCAGCAGCAGTTGGACCTCCAAAGATCGTGTTTATCACAGGTCCTCGAGGGCGTCACGGTCCTCCAAAAATTGCATTTATAACCGGCCCTCGAGGTTGGGGATTCCGCCCCTGATCGTCTTGGTCCCTCCTACGATCTTCAAAGTTCTTCCTTCCATTATTATTTCTGTCCCCTCCATCTCCAGTATACTTATTCAATCTTCCTTTTCGAATCAAAAACTCAATTTCGTCTTTCAACTGCCTACACTCATCGGTGTCATGGCCAACATCCTTGTGAAACCTGCAATACTTGCTCTTATCTAGCTTGGCGGGATCAGCCTTCAAGGGCTTAGGCCAGCGAATATCTCTATCTTTCTCAACCTCCATCAAAATCTGACTTCTAGGAGCATTCAACTTAGCGTATTCAGTGAACTTTTTCCCAGGTCCTCCCTTCTTGGGGGTTGAATCAGGGTTTTGTTCGGTTCTAGGATATTTGTCATTTGCAATATATTCTAAATCAGTTTTCCGCTTCTTGCGTCCAGTGGGCTCATTACTTACTACGGTCTTCCTCATACTTTCTTCAACCTTGATATACTTCCCTGCCCTCTCTTGGAGCTGCAACATGCTTTCAGGGGGACGTTTGGCCAAGGACATCTTGAAAAATTCATCCCTAGTTCCTTGTTGCAGTGCTATCATGGCTACCTTATCATCAAGGTCCGGGACTTTTAAAGCCTCCTTTGTGAAACGATTCAGGTAATCTCTCAAGGATTCCTTAGCTCCCTGCACAAGACTCATAAGAGATGCTGAACTTTTCTCATGGACTCTTCCACTGATGAATTGCTAAATAAAAGCCTGACTTAATTCTCTGAACGATCCAATAGAGTTTGGGGGCAAGCGACTATACCATCTTTGAGCCATACCCGACAGGGTTTGAGGGAAGGCCCGACACTTTATAGCATCATTCACGGGTTGCAGCAGCAGTGCATTAGAGAATGTCCTAACATGATTAGCGGGGTCTCCCGTGCCATCATAGGCTTTGATAGTGGGCATCTTGAATTTCCTTGAGATATGGGCATTCATTATCTCTTCTGTGAAGGGTGGAGTTGGATCATCAGGATCTCCAAGGGGAAGGAGATTGCTTGGATCAGTTCTTGGGATGACAACCCTCCTTCGTACCGGACCATCCAGGTCTATGACAGGAGGAGGATTTCTCCCCCTAGGAGGTATCTGGGGTCTGGTGGCCTGGTGAGCCTCCAAATCACGCCTCAGCCTTTGGATCTCAGCCTCATGAGCCCTGATCCTTTCCTGCACTTCTTGGGGATTCGCCCCTGGGGTGCTTTGAGGGCGTTGCCTTCCATCGGCCATTGGCTCTTTGCCAGGACGCCTCCTTCTCGGGGCCACTTCATTATCCGAAGATTCGGAGTCTCTCTCAGTGTAAGGACCAGAAAATTCCCGATCCTCGGGGATAGGAGCCAAACCTCGTATATAGGGGGGCGACTGCCTTCGTGCTTCACTTCGCCCAGCATATCCACTTCCTCCAACCTCAGGGTGAAGGGGCATCCCATAAGGGGGGTTAGTAGTAACAATAGTTGAATATTCATACCCGAAGGGTCGAGAATTCACAGGTACATGTACTTATTGAACTTGAGGATTCGTACCTTGAATAGTCGGGGAAGTTGTCCCTTGTGGCTGAGGTTGAGTTGCCCCTATCTGGGCTTCCCCTTGAGTAGATGCATAAGTTGAATGGGGAGGAATCTCCATGGTTGACGAAATCACCTGAGTTGTCCCTGATGGTGTTACTTCCTCCAGAGCTCTAATTGTTCTCCGTGTTCTCGCCATGGTTGTTGTTGTGAGCCCCACGGTCGGCGCCAAATGTTATGGATTAAAACTAATATATATAATTGTTGTATCTAATAAAAAGGAACGTGAGCTTCAAGGCTCGATTTGACTGCTCTTGTGTTTCGTGACTCAATCTGCCTTAACAAGATGCCTACGTACCTTGCTGATTGTCAATGATCAAGTCAAAAAACGTAGTTCTGATGTGTGGGGTGAGGCCCCTTATATAGATGTTGGGAGTCCTTGAATTGGACTTGGGATAGGAGACTTGGTGGGCAAGTCTCATAATTAGAATGGACTTTGGAGTCCTAGATGGTAGGAAACTGATTCCTTATCCTTTTAGGTCCCCTTGAGGCTAATCTGTAAGGATTTATATCCTTATCGGGACTCTTCTCAATAGCTGATTTTTCCCTTATTAATTAATTACGAAATTAATTAATAATCAGGGTTTTTGGGCCTTCTTTGTTTCATCAGGCCTGATCTGGTCCATCAGGCCTGATTAGCATGTTAACCTGTCTGGTCTGAATGTCATACATCTTCTTATTGGGCCCAGCAGCCCATACCCTGTATAATTAATGCAATATTTAATTATACAATCAGGATTTATTAATTAATTACGAAATTAATTAATAATCAGGGTTTTTGGGCCTTCTTTGTTTCATCAGGCCTGATCTGGTCCATCAGGCCTGATCAGCATGTTAACCTTTCTGGTCTGAATGTCATACATCTTCTTATTGGGCCCAGCAGCCCATACCCTGTATAATTAATGTAATATTTAATTATACAATCAGGATTTATTTATCCCTATCAATTTTTGAATTAAAAATAATTTTTGGAATTAAAATAATAATTTTCTGGAATTTTCAGAAATTAAAAATGAATTTTTATAATTAAAATAAATAGAAAATATGATTTTTAAGTAATTTATAAATAGGAATCCAGTTTTTGAAACTTCTGGAAACCTCAGGGACTCTACTGTTTCTTCTTCACAAGCATAGGTACTAAATTGCAAGTTTTACAGGCCTCGCCGGAAAACGATCGGGGTTCGCCGGAAATGGCATTCCCGGAATCGTCACACCTTCAGGAGCTCCAGATATCATCTACAATTCATGAGAAACATAACCCAACCATCTATTCATCCTAATAACCCCAGAGCTGGCCGGAAAATGGCCGGGAAGCTCACCGGTTTCCGGCGAACTCGAAGAAACTTCAAAACACAACTCCCTTCAAACCAGGTATCGTCTGTTAACATACTATATACCAATCGATTGCAAATTTCAAGGGGAACAAAACCCACCCATCTAGAACATCTGTTAATCCCTAAATAAGAAACCCCCAAATTCAATCAAGAACATTCATACGGGTTATAAACCCTAATTTCAAAATTCGAAAATCAAACTCAATTTTGAACATGTTATTGAACTCCAAATCAATCATATGACATATCAAATTCATCAGGAAAAAAATTTCTACAACATACGAGCATCAAATCATTCAGACAATCATCCGAATAAAAATTCATATTTTTAATCAAAATAATTCGAAATTAATAAAACTTATTGAAAAATACCCTTTGATTTGCAGTTGTAAGGCTTATTGATTCTGATAGAACACCTCAAGACCTTCATTTTGAGTATCGAGCTTTCCAATCGGTATCCGGTAATGCCTTGAAATTGCAGTTTGATTCTCAGAAGTTTATATGAATATAAGTATTTTCTCTGTAAAATTATATAATTTACTGGCTGCAAATGATTTTCTGTACAAAATAAAATACGATAAATGCTATTTATAATTACGGGAAATTATTATCCAGTTAGATCATTCCGGATATAAAATAGTACGTTTATTTATAAAAACGGATCCAAACCGTACCGGTTTTCAGGATAATTATCCACATCTGTATAATTTGTACTGCGGTCTGGGTCTCAGCGTCTGGTTACACGTATTACTAGATGATAATTATAATAGTTTAATAAAAAGATCCTGTTTATCGAAAATACGGGTTTTATCGATTTACCGAAACAAATTTTGTATCGAAAATATCGCGCCGGGACCCGCACGGGAAAAACCGTACGCCGGATCGAAAAAGTCAAAATATGGAAAATGCCCGAAATATTGCAATTAGTTTATGAAGGAGTCCTCGAAAGAGTTTTGAGTTATAAAAACGTAAAAACGGATGACGTCGGCTGGTTCCCGATTGTATAAAATAGTTTATAAAGATTCAGAAAAAGAATTTATAAAATCCATATATTTCCTATAAAATCATAAATCAACATAAAAATAAATAGGAAGATATGACAATTATCTATATTTTATTTTGGACATATAAAAATTAAAATACTCAATTGGTATTATTTTTAAACATCCAAACACATATATCACTTAACACATAATTCACAGAATAAATACTGGATATACATGATATTTATTTATTAGCAAAAATAATTACACGATATATCCCAGATATTACAGGATCCAATAAAACTTGGGTACCAAAATCAACTTGATTTGATTTTGATGTGTGCAGGGAAAGAGAAAGAATCTTTAGTATATGGATAGTGGTTGCTCAAGGCATATGACTGGAGATTCTACCCTGCTCACTGAGTTCAAGGAAAGAGTTAGCCCAAGTATTACTTTTGGAGATGACAACAAAGGTTATACCATGGGATATTGCTTGATTTCAAAAGATAATGTCATCATTGAAGAGGTTGCCCTAGTGGATGGTCTCAAGAAAAATTTGTTGAGTATCAGCCAGCTTTATGATAAGGGCAACTCAGTTACTTTTAATTCAGAAGCCTGTGTTGTGATAAACAAAAAGAGCAATAAAGTGGTTCTCACTGGAGTGAGAAAAGGAAATGTGTACTTAGCTGACTTTAACTCATCAAATGCAGAATCAGTAACTTGTCTTCTCAGTAAAGCAAGTCAAGATGAAAGTTGGATATGGCACAAGAAACTATCCTATCTAAACTTCAAGACCATGAATGAGCTTGTCAAAAAAGAATTGGTTAGAGGTATTCCTCAAGTGGAGTTTACTAAGGATGGATTGTGCGATACTTTCCAGAAAGGAAAGCAGATCAAAGCATCATTCAGAAAGAAGCTTGATTCAATAATTGAAGAACCTTTCCAATTGTTGCACATTGATTTGTTTGGACCAGTCAATGTGTTGTCTATCTCAAGGAAAAGATTTTGCCTAGTAATTGTGGATGATTTCTCAAAGTTCTCTTGGACATGTTTTCTAAAGTCCAAAGATGAAGCTAGTGAAATCATCATCAATCACATAAGGCAAGTCAACAATCATCATGACTTTAAAGTAAGAAGATTAGGAGTGACAATGTAACTGAGTTCAAGAATTCTGTGATGAGATCATGTTGTGAAGAGAATGGGATTTTGCATGAATTTTCTGCAGCAAGAACTCCACAACAAAATAGAGTAGTGGAAAGAAAGAACAAATCTCATATTGAAGCTGCAAGGACAATGATTGAAGAATCAAAGTTACCAACATATTTTTGGGCTGAAGCTGTGAATACTGCCTGCTACACTTAGAATATCTGTTTGGTTAATCAAGCAAAGTGCATGACACCCTACTAATTGTTCAAGAATAGGAAGCCGACTCTAAATTTTCTTCATGTCTTTGGCTACAAATGTTATATCTTAAGGAATCAAACTGATCAACATGGAAAGTTTGATGCTAAAGCAGATGAAGGAATCTTTGTTGGATATGCTGTTGGAAAAACATATAGAGTCTACAATCTAAGAACCAACATTGTTATGGAATCCATACATGTTGTGTTTGATGATAAAAAGATTGAAGGACTACAAGATGGAGATTTCCATGAAAACCTCAAGTTTGATAATGTGGAGATGGTTAGTGATGACAGTGATGATGAAAGTGATCAAGAGACATTGGCTAAGGATAATGCAGAAAAATCTACAACTAATGAAGCACATAATTCACCATCTATCGAGTTACAAAATGTTTCATCCGTCAATAGACAATCTGCCTCATCCATTGGAAGACAATCAGCTTCATCCGTCGAGATACAAAGCGCATCATTTGTCTGAACAATGAGAGAAGCCGAGAGTCAGAATATATCACCTATAGTTAGTACCCCTTTCTCAAATCAAATATTCACAAACTCAGGGGGAGTTTCTCATAATCAAAACTCAGTCACACATCAAGACAACTAATAGGGAATACATAAATCCTGATTACATAATTAAATATTGCATTAATTACACATGATTTGGGCTACAAGGCCCAATAAGAAGATGTATGACATTCAGACCAAAAGGGTTAACACATTGATCAGGCCTGATGGACCAGATCAGGCCTGATGGAACAAAGAAGGCTCAAAACCCTGAATATTAATTAATTTCATAATTAATTAATAAGGGAAAAATCAGCTATTAAGAAAAGTCCCAATAAGGACATAAATCCTAGTAGATTAGCCTCCAAGGGACCTAGAAGGATAAGGAATCAGTTTCCTACCACTTAGGACTCCAAAGTCCATTCTAATTCTGAGACTTGACCACCAAGTCTCCTACACCAAGTCGAATTCAAGGACTCCCAACATCTATACAAGGGGCCTCACCCCACAAATCAGAACTACGTTTTTAACTTGATCATTGGCAATCAACAAGGTACGTAGGCATCTTGTTAAGACAGATCAAGTCACAAAACACAAGAGCAGTCAAATCGAGCCTCGAAGCTCACGTTCCCTAGTAATAAATACAGCAATTATTATATTTTAATTTTTGATCCATTACATTTAGCGCCGTATGTGGGACAGCACAACAACAACCATGGCGAGAACACATAGAACAATTAGAGCCCTTGAAGGAGGAACACCAGCGGGGATAACCCAAGTGATTTCGTCAATCGTGGAGGTACCTCCTCATTCAACTTATGCAGCCACCCAAGGAGAAGCCCAGATAGGGGCAACTGAACCTCAACCACAAGGGACGATTCCCTCGGCTACTCAAGGTATGAATCCCCAACTTCAACAACTACATGCACCTGTGAATTCTCGAGCCATATGGGATGCCCCTTTACCCCGAGGTTGGAGGAAGTGGACATGCTGGACGGAGTGAACCACGAGGGCGATCGCCCCCTATATACATGGTTTGGCTCCTATCCCTAAAGATCACGAATTTTCTGGTCCTTACACTGAGAGAGACTTCGAATCTTCAGATGATGAAGTGGCCCCAAGAAGGAGGCGTGCTGGAAAAGAGCCGATGGCTGATGGTTGCCAACATCCTAGGAGCACCCAAGGGATGAATTCCCAAGAAGTGCAGGAAAGGATCAGGGCTCATGAGGCTAAGATTCAAAGGCTAAAGCGCGACTTGGAGGCGCACCAGAACACCAGACCCCCACTACCTCCAAGGGGGAGGAATCCTCCCCCTATCATAGACCTGGATGGTCCAATACAGAGAAGGGCTGTTGTCCCAAGGGCTGATCCAAGCAATCTTCTTCCCCTTGGAGATCCTGATGATCCTACCCCACCATACACTGAAGAGATAATGAATGCCCATATCTCAGGGAAGTTCAAGATGCCCACTATCAAAGCTTATGATGGCACTGAAGATCCCGCTAATCATGTCAGGACATTCTCTAATGCACTGTTGCTACAGCCCGTTAATGACACTATTAAGTGTCGGGCCTTTCCTCAAACCCTGTCGGGTATGGCTCAAAGATGGTATAGTCGTTTGCCCCCGAACTCTATTGGGTCCTTCAGAGAATTAAGTGAGGCTTTTATTAAGCAGTTCATCAGTGGGAGAGTGCATAAGAAAAGTTCAGCATCCATCATGAGCATTGTGCAGGGAGCGAAGGAATCCTTAAGAGACTACCTGAATTGTTTCATGAAGGAAGCTTTAAAAGTCCCGGACCTTGATGACAAGGTAGCCATGATAGCACTACAACAGGGAACTAGGGATGAGTTCTTCAAGATGTCCTTGGCCAAGCGCCCCCCTGATAGCATGTTGTAGCTCCAAGATAGGGCCGGGATGTATATCAAGGTGGAAGAGATCATAAGAAAGACCGTGGTGAGCAACGAGCCCGCTGGAGGCAAGAAGCGGAAAACTGATCTGGAGTATGTCGCTAAGGACAAGTATCCTAAAACTGAGCAAAGCAATGACTCAACTCCGAAGAGGGGAGGACCTGGACAAAAATTCCCTGAGTATGCTAAGTTGAATGCTCCAAGGAGTCAAATTTTGATGGAATTCGAGAAAGATCGAGATATTCGTTGGTCTAAGCCCTTGAAGGCTGATCCTACCAAGCTCGATAAGAGCAAGTATTGTAGATTTCACAAGGATGTTGGTCATGACACCGATGAGTGTAGACAACTGAAAGATGAAATTAAATTCCTCATTAGAAAAGGAAGATTGAACAAGTACACTGGAGATGGAGGAGATAGGAGCAATAACGTGAGAAAGAAATTTGATGATCGAAGAAGAGATCAAGATGATCAGGGGTGAAATCCCCAACCTAGGGGACCGGTGATAAATGCAATTTTTGGAGGACCGCGGCCTCGAGGGCCTGTGATAAACACAATTTTTGGAGGACCAACTACTGCTGGATTATCCAAGAACTCCAGGAAAGCTTATACCAGAGAAGTCATGCATATTATTAGGGAAGCCTGGAAGAGGGCTAGGAGAGAAGTAACAATGGCTTTCAATGATTCTGATCTGAAGGGTGTGAAATTTCCCCACGACGACCCGCTGGTCAAAACCCCGATAATAGGGAACAACCCGGTGAAGAGGATCCTTGTGGATAATGGTGCCTATTGAAGATCTGGATATTCGAGAGAATGATGAGAAAAGAGGGAAGTTGGCTGAAGACTTGGTTTCAATTCCTTTAGCTCCTGAGGATCCTGAGAAAGTTACTTTCGTTGGAGCCACACTAGAGGAGCCCCTTAAAAGGAAGTTAGTGAAATTTTTGCAAGAAAATAGTTATATGTTTGCATGGTCGGCAGCTGATATGCCAGGAATAAACGTGAAACTAATTACTCACAAGCTAAATATGGATCTGAGTCAGAAGACGGTAAAGCAAAAGAAAAGAAGTTTTGCTCTAGAGAGGCAAGAAGCTATAAAACAGGAAGTAGAGAAGCTCTTAGAGGCTGGTTTCATTGAGGAGATTCAATTTCCCGAATGGTTAGAAAACCCTGTAATGTTGAAGAAGGCCAATGGAAAATGGAGGATGTGTGTGGACTTCACTGATCTGAATGATGCCTGTCCTAAGGACTATTTCCCATTACCAAGGATATATACTTTTATAGATGCCACTGTTGGGCATGAGATGCTGAGCTTTATGGATGGGTTTAGTGGATACAATCAGATCAACATGCACAAGGACGACATTCCAAAGGTATCATTTATTACCGACTTTGGTGTTTATTGGTATCTTGTTATGGCATTTGGTCTTAAGAATGCAGCAGCCACCTATCAAAGGTTGGTAAATAAAAAAATTTTAAGGATCTTATTGGCAAGACTATGGAAGTCTATATTGATGACATGTTAGTCAAGAGTCTAGTAAAGACTGACCATCTAAACTATTTAAGGGAAGCTTTTAAGGTCCTGAGATACCATAAGATGATGTTAAATCCTACGAAGTGTGCTTTCGGAGTAGGTTCTGGAAAGTTTTTGGGATTAATGGTCTCCAAGAGAGGAATCAAGGCCAATCCCGATAAAATAAAGGCAATCCTGGATATGGAACCACCAAAAACTATCAAAGATGTTCAGAAGCTCACAGGAAGGGTTGCTGCGCTGGGACGATTCATCTCCAAGTCAGGGGACAAGTGCTTGTCGTTCTTCAAGTCTTTAAAGAAGGTTAAAGATTTTGTATGGAGTGAGGAAAGCCAGAAGGCATTCGAGGAGTTAAAGAAATATATGGCTCAGGCCCCGTTGCTGGCCAAGCCGGCTTTGAATGAAGTTTTATACTTATATTTGGCCGTTTCAGAGAGTGCCTTGAGCGCTGTATTGGTTAAGGAGGAACTGAAAATCCAGAAACCCGTATACTATGTCAGTAAAATTCTGCATGGAGCTGAGTTGAATTATTCAACTATTGAGAAGTTTACTTTAGCCTTGGTAATGGCTTCGAGAAAGCTGCGTCCTTACTTCCAAGCTCATAAAATTGAGGTGCTAACAAATCAACCCCTGAGAAATATCATTCACAGTCCCAAGGCTAGTGGGAGGTTGATTAAGTGGGCAATAGAGCTGGGAGAATTTGACATCAAGTATAAACCACGAACGGTAATAAAAGCCCAGGCGTTAGCTGACTTCGTGGTGGAATGTAACATACCCAACCAAGAAGTCGGGGGGCAGGAAGATACCATACCTCCAGACAAGGAAGTTGATAAGGGGGACAAAGAACAAGATGATAAGGAGAAAGAATATTGGGTGCTCTATTTTGATGGAGCATCAAAAACAAATTCAAGTGGAACAGGTTTGGTTTTACAAAGCCCTGATGGGTTCTTGATTGAGTATGCCATGAAGCTAGACTTCCCGACCACAAACAATGAGGCAGAATATGAAGCTCTAATAGTTGGCCTCGGCCTAGCAGGGACACTTAGAGTCAAGAACTTAAAAGTTTGTGGAGACTCGAAGCTGGTCATATCCTAAGTAAAGGGAGAGTTTGAGGCAAGGGATGATACGATGGCTAAGTATGTCTGCCTAGTAAGGGCTGTGATGACCCAATTCGATGAATTCCATGTTGAGCACATTCCGGGGGAGGAAAATGCTAAGGCAGATGCATTATCAAAGTTTGCTTCATCTGAGATAGAGAAAAGTTCAGGAAGTGTATACTTCCGCGTTCTGAAGACACGGAGCATTGATGTTAAGCTTATAGCTCCTATAGGTCTGGGGACGTCATGGATAGATCCTATTAAGACCCATATTCAAACCGGTTGGTTGCCTAATGATGCTACTGAAGCACGGAGTTGGCTGTTCGAGCATTAAGATACTCCCTGATAGATGGGATTTTGTATAAAAGATCTTATGTGGTTCCTTACTTAAGATGTTTCAGGCCCGATGAGGCACGCTTGGCTCTTGAAGAAGTATATGAAGGTATCCATGGACAACACTTGGGGGGCAGAGCACTGGTTTTAGGCTTCTATTGGCCAGAAATGATGGCTAATGCCAAAGAGTATGTGAAGAAGTGTGACCGCTGTCAGAAGCATGCACCTGTCGTTAGACAGCCCCCCGAGATGCTGACCTCCATCAACTCACCTATCCCCTTTTCTATATGGGGAATGGATATACTTGGGCCTTTCCCCATGGCCACGTTGTAGCCATTGATTATTTTACTAGGTGGATTGAAGCCAAACCCTGGGCCAAAATCACAACTAAGCAAGTTGCACAATTCCTGTGGGAAAATATCATGTGCCGGTATGGAATTCCCCGCATCCTGGTTATTGACAATGGAACACAGTTCAACAATGAGGAATTCAAGAAGTATTGTAAGGAGAATGAAATTGAATTACGATTCACCTCTGTGGCTCACCCGCAAGCCAATGGGCAAGCGGAAGTGGCGAATCGGATAATCCTGGATGGACTAAAGAAGAGGATCGAAAAGTCGAGAAATAATTGGGTGGATGAAATACTTCCAATACTATGGGCCTATAGGACTACCTGTAGAGTCACGACTGGAGCAACTCCCTTCATGTTAGCATATGGGGCAGAAGCAGTTGTTCCTATAAAGATATCATATTCCTCCCCCAGGATATAAGCTTTCAATATTGAGGAAAATGAGGAAGGCCAAAGGTTAGCCCTGGATCTAATCGACGAAGTACGAGATGAGGCACATGCGAAGATAGTGGAATATCAGAAATAGGCTTCATTCCATTATAACCTAAGGGTTAAGGAAAGGTTTTTTAAGCAAGGTGACTTAGTCCTGAGGAAGGTGGAAGCTTCTGGTGTAGGGCAAGGGAAACTTGCCCTGAATTGGGAAGGGCCATACAAGGTCAAAAGTGTTCAGGGTAGAGGAACCTACAAGCTTGAGACTATGGATGGTTTTAAAGTCCCGAGAACTTGGCATGCGTAAAACCTGAAGGTTTACAATGTGTAAAATAGTTAAAGCACGATTCTCACTTGTCGGAATGACAAGTAGGTTTAAAAGCACCTTGAAGCTTTGCTTGGTTAGGATTTTTATATATTTAGTTATAGAAGATATGTTTATATTTTATCAGGGTTGAACCCATCTCATGTAAGGTATCGAGAATACCAAGTTATAATAAAAAGCGTTCAGCTTGATCTAGCCTATTAGATTGATACATTGTAAAGGATAAAACCAAGTTATAAACTTGAGTTTGAAAACTCGGAAAAACTACGATAATGTTTGGACAATACAAGTGAAAATAATCAAAGTCAATTACACAAATTCAAAAATGTCTGAAGAAAAGAAAAGTACATAAAGAGTTAGGCCTTAGAAGGCTCGGATTCTCCGGAGCTGCTATGTGTAGTCTCCTCGGACGTCTCCTAAGTTGGCCCCTCGAAAGTCTCTTCAGAAGTCTCCGCCAAGGTCTCCTCAGAACTACCCTCAGATGGCTTAGATTCCTTAGGGGACGCTGGTTTCGGAGGCTCCTCCACCCTTGCCTTCTTAATAAGGGGCTCGACCTCTTCCTCAGAAGAAGATTCCTCCTCTTCAGAGCTGGATTTGGGCTCCCTCCTTTTTTGGCCTTGACCCTGGCTTCCTGATGACGCTCTAATCGGGGACGGTGAAGTGCCCTCTTTAGTAAGATCAGCGAGCTTATCTAGAATGCCTCCAAGTGCTGGGACTTGCACAGGGCAATGGAAGGAAGATTTTTCAAGAACCTCAGGAAACTCATCCTAGATAGCCTCCACAGTAACATCCCAGCCTTCCTTATAACTGACTGGATGGACGAGGGCATCGTGCTCTATCATTAAGTCCTTGAATTCTTGAGTATCCATCCAGCCATCAAAGACCTTGTCCTTCTGGGCCTTGAGAATAATAATCTCAGCCCGGGCCGTTTCAAGATCGGAAGTTGAGGAGGCAAGTTGGGCTTTAAGAGCCTCTATCTGCTGATTAGCCTCCTCAAGCTTCTTGTTTGTGTCCTCTAGACCAACTTTTCAAGCCTTGGCTTGGTGAATTTCCCCTTAAAAGTGGACGTTCTCCTATAAGAGACAAAAGAAAAGTGAGAAATGAGAAAAATTACGACAGAAAACTATGGATACCAAAAGAAAAAGACATACCGTCGCTAAGGCCTGAGCTCCGAAAAGTTCGTTAGCTTCCAAGTCCTGTTGAAGGACAAGGTCATGATAGTCTACGGGGGTAATAGACTAAATCGACCACTCCTTGGCTAGTTTTGTATTGCCAACGATTGAGTCCTTCCCCCGAATCCCCCAGGCAGGCTGGAAGAAGGCCCCCGGTTTTTTATTTGTACGCAAGGGTTGGCTAGGGCCTTCATCGTCTCCTTCCCTTGCCTGGAGAAGGAACTCTAAGAAGCGATCCCCAAGGCGCGGGTCCTTGAAGACCTTCCCAGCTCTCTTCATCCTGGTTATTTCCAGGTCTTTAGGCTTGGTAACCTCTTCGATCTTCTCAGCAACTGCAACAAATAAGTAAAGTGAATTGAGAAAATAGTGAAGTAAAAAAGTAGGAAAAACGAAGGCAACTGGAAAAGGAAGAAAATGTACATTTTTTAGGAACGGGAGAAAGGCCACGTTCTACAAGAATAGTCTCCCTGATTAGATCCCAAGAGTGGGATACCCCATTATCCTGGGTAAGGAGGTTGAAAGCCCTGGTCTCCTCCTCAGATAAAACTATGTCATTCGGGCTCCCATCCACAGCTTGCCCAAATGACGAGCGAAAGAGGGTGCCCCAATCGCTGCCCTCCCAAAGGACGTACAGAAACTCCTTCTTCCACCCCAAGTTATTGTCGGGGATGGACTTCCCGTTCACTATGTGGGGAACAGTGGGGCGTTGGTTCAAAGAAACCCACCCCGGATTCTTGTCGGGGCTGTTCTTGAACTGAAAGATTTTTCTGAGCACAGCAACCGAGGTAGGGACGTTGTGCTTGGCATATTGCGACAGGTAATAATGAATTAGCCTCCAAGAGTTTGGAGGGAGTTGGCAAGGGCTGATGCCCACATCAGCTAGCAGAACAGGGATAAAAGGATGAAAGGGGAGTCTGATATTTGCCCTTAGAGTGTCCCTGTAGACGCATAGAGCGTCTTTCTTCCATTGATAGGCCTTGTCGGCCGGACTCGCAAGAACCAGCTTGAAGGGTTCCTTGATCTTGAAATAAGTACTCAACTTATCCAGCTCCTTTAGATCCCGGAAGATACTGATGTGGTCATGTGCGTCCAGATGCGCGTCAGACGGGTACTCATCCCCTCGGGTGTTGATCATATCAATCAAGGAAGTGTACCTTGATCGAATATAGAACTCATTAGACTTTTTGGCCACGTTCATCTTGGCCAAACGGGTCATTCTCTTATCAGCCATCTGAAAAAGGGCATAAAAGAAGACAATTTTAAGCACAAACTATGCAAAAATGAGCAAAATAAAAGAAGAGAGAAAGGTATTTAGCTGAAGTAATACTGTAAAAAGGGGCTGGCTTGCTAAAAGAAGGCTTTGGGGCTCAAAAACTCCGACCTACAGTTATTTCTCTGAGATCTTTAAGAGAAGAAAAGAGAAAGAGAATTCAGAAATGAGAAAGTGAAAAATGAGTGACCCTATTCACTCCTTTATATAGGAGGAAAAGGGAAGATGAAAGGGCAAAAAAGCCCATTAAGCTAAAGGCCCAAAGGAAAAGCCCAAATTCTGGAATGTTCCAGAGTATCTTTGGAGTTATTAATATCTTTGGAGTTATTAAGTTCTGGAACCTTCCAGAGTATCTTCAATAATTTTTAAGTCCCATCTCAAATCCAAACAGGACCTAGAGAAATGAAGGCCCAAACAAGGCCCAAATCCAAAAAGGATTTGGAAAAGTGAAGGCCCATACGAGGCCCCAGTCCAAATAGAATTTGGAAAAATAAGCCCAATAAAAGGCCCAATCCAAGTTGGATTAGGAAAAGCCCAATAATGACCATATATCAGGATTGAGGTCGAATTTGAGGTCGTGAATCCTGTTCGAATTCTTTCAAACAGGCGCCCGAAAAATACGCGTTAAGAAGACCAGGATGGAGGTCGAAGTTGAAGTCGTGGATCCAGTTCAAATTCTTTCGAACAAAAGCCAGAAAAGCACCTATCAAAAAGACCAGGATTCAGGTCGAAATCCTGGTCGTGGATCAAGCTTGAAAATTTTCGAGAAGGAATCAAAAAGGGACCAAAACTTCAACCAAGATCCAGGTCGTGGGTTCGACTAGGATCCAGGTTGAAACCCTGGTCGTGATTCCTAGTCGAAACATCACGAACATGAATCAAATAAGGACCAAAATTTTGACTAAAATCCAGGTCGAAGGTTCGACTAGAATCCTGGTCGAAACGCAGGTTGTGGAACCTAGTCAAAATTCTTCGACCAAGATTAAAAAGCTGGCCTAAAATTTGACTAGGATCCAGGTTGAATTTTTGACTAGGATCCTGGTCGAAAAAGGGCTGAAAATTGGAAAACGTTTCTGAAAAATTTCAGAAAATTCAGAAAGTTCCAGAAATTAAGAAAAAATCCCAGAAATTAAGGGAAGATTCCTAAAAAATACCAGAAAATTCCTAAAAAGAGGGAAAAAGGTAAAAAATAATAGGGAAGTTTTTAAAACAACCCTGAAGTCGCGTACAAGGCAAATCATTGTAAATGTGTAGGTCGCTCCACACTTTACACCAAACGATACCCTGTAAGGGAACGAGTGAACTTAACTTTTGTGAAATCTTTTACGGTTTCCCAAAAGTTGGGGGGCAAATGATAGGGAATAAATAAATCCTGATTACATAATTAAATATTGCATTAATTACACATGATTTGGGCTACAAGGCCCAATAAGAAGATGTATGACATTAAGACCAAAAAGGTTAACACATTGATCAGGCCTGATGGACCAGATCAGGCCTGATGGAACAAAAAAGGCCCAAAACCCTGAATATTAATTATTTTCATAATTAATTAATAAGGGAATAATCAGCTATTAAGTGAGTCCCAATAAGGACATAAATCCTAGTAGATTATCCTCCAAGGGACCTAGAAGGATAATGAATCAGTTTCCTACCACTTAGGACTCCAAAGTCCATTCTAATTCTGAGACTTGACCACCAAGTCTCCTACACCAAGTCCAATTCAAGCCCAACATCTATATAAGGGGCCTCACCCCACAAATCAGAACTACATTTTTGACTTGATCATTGGCAATCAGCAAGGTACGTAGGCATCTTGTTAAGACAGATCGAGTCATTAAACACAAGAGCAATCAAATCGAGCCTCGATGCTCACGTTCCCTAGTAATAAATACAACAATTATTATATTTTAGTTTTTGATCCATAACAACAACAATGAGGCCTCTTCATCTGGAGCTAATCTACCTCAATAAAGAAAACGGACTAGAGATCACCCTTTTGAGCTCATCATTGGTGATGCCTCTTCTAAAGTTCAAACAAGGAAAGAAACTCAAGAAGAATGTCTATATAACAACTTTCTTTCCAAGGAAGAATAAAAGAAGGTAGAAGAAGCTTTGTTGGATCCTGATTAGGTTTTAGCTATGCAGGAGGAGCTAAACCAATTTGAAAGGAACAAGGTATGGAAGATGGTACCCAAACCTAAAGGAAAGAATCCAATAGACACCAAATGGATATTCAGAAACAAGATGAATGAAAATGGCATAGTGGTCAGGAACAAAGCTATATTGGGTGCTAAGGGCTACTGTCAATAAGAAGGAATAGATTTTGATGAAACTTTTGCTCCTGTTGCAAGACTTAGAGCCATCAGAATTTTCTTAGCCTATGCAGCTCATGCCAATTTCAAGGTCTATCAAATGGATGTCAAAAGTGCCTTTCTAAATGGAGATTTGGAGGAGGAAGTCTATGTCAGTCAGCCTCCTGGTTTTGAAGATCCAAAATTTCCAGAATATGTCTACTATCTTTTGAAAGCACTTTATGGATTGAAGCAAGCACCTAGAGCCTGGTATGACATTTTATCAAAGTTTCTTTTGGAAAATCACTTCACAAGAGCACTGTTGATAAAAATTTATTCTTTAGAAATGTTAATGGCTCTAGTATACTTGTTCAAATTTATGTACATGATATTATATTTGGTTCTACAGATGAAAAAATTTGCAAAAAGTTTGCCAAATTGATGCAAAGTAAGTATGAAATGAGCATGATGGGAGAACTAACTTACTTTCTTGTTTTACAAGTTAAGCAAGTTAGTGATGGAATATTCATTAGTCAAACCAAATATATTTACGATCTTTTAAAGAAGTTTGATCTAATGGATTGCACATCTGCAAAAACTCCCATGGCCACTGCAACTAAACTTGAATTAAACACTACTAAAAAGTCTATGGATATTTCAAGCTATAGGGGCATGGTTGGTTCACTTCTGTACTTAACAACTAGTAGGCCAAATATAATGTTTGCTACTTGTCTTTGTGCTAGATTTCAGGCTGATCCTAGAGAATCTCATTTAGTAGCTATTAAGAGAATTTTCAGATATCTCAAGGGAACACCAAAACTTGGCATTTGGTACCCTAGAGATTCTGGTTTTGATCTAACTAGTTATTCAGATGTGCATTGTAAAATTGATAGAAAAAGTACAACAAGAACCTGTCAATTTCTAGGGAACAAGCTTGTGTCTTGGTTCAGTAAAAAGCAAAATTCAGTTTCTACTTCTACAGTTGAAGCTGAATATATTGCTGCTGGTAGCTGCTGTGCATAAATTTTGTGGATGACAAACCAATTGTTGGACTATGGTCTACAAATGGACAAAATTCCCATTTTTTGTGATAACACAAGTGCAATTGCCATCACTGAGAATCCAATACAGTATTCAAGAACAAAGCACATAGACATCAAGTTTCGCTTCATTAGGGAACATGTGATGAATGGTACTGTGGAACTTCATTTTTTTCCTAGTGAAAAACAGCTTGTAGATATCTTTACCAAGCCACTTGATGTATCAACCTTTTCTAGGTTGGTAAGTGAGTTAGGTATGCTTAATTATTCTTAAATCATTTCAAATATTTTCTTGCAAGTTATGATGCAACCATAAACTTAATTGATTTTTCTGATTAGTTGAAATTTTGGCTAAGTCAAAATTTACATCCCGACGGATGCTCATTATCCATCGAGTTTGATCATCCGTCGGAAGAGAATTTCTTAATAAAAATCAATTACTTTTCTAGATTATTTTATACCTGACGGATAATTTTTTTATTCTCATCCGTCGAATTTTCTCAATCTTAGCCGTTGGAACTCTGAACATTATCCATCGGATATACTTACAGTTGGTAAGTATAACACGACGGATAATTGACAGAATTTTGACAGTTTATTTATTTTAAATGGCTATTTTGGGCTATTTTGACTGGTTACTTTATTTCACTTTATTACTTTTGATAGTTTATTTCTAAGATAGTATAAAAGCAAAAATCATTTTTATTCTATTCTTTTATCATTCTCAAAACAATTGCTCTAACCCTCTTCTTCTCCAAAGCAAATACTCTCTCTCTCTCTACAAATTTCTCTACCTTAATAATGGCACCAGTAGTCAAAATCATGTCTCATCCTGGATTCATCTATGAAAAGAACAACTTTGTAGCTCTTATGAACAAGGAAATTTCGGCATCTGAAGGCTTTCACAAAATGATGGATTTTGTGAAAAATTGCAAACTCAATTATGCTATGCTGGAATCACCCACAATCTACTGTGAAGTTGTGGAGGAGGTGTGGACAACTGTTGTGTACTAGTCTTCAGACAAACCATCACTCTCACCATTAAAGGTAAGGAGCATTGCATTAATAGTGACATTATCAAATCATGCTTTAAAATTCCAGATAACACTACTACTGTTCCACACACAGATGCTAATTTAGTTTCCATGCTCAATTCTATTGGTTATGCTCTCTCTACCTCTAAGTTAAGTGAGATTAGGAGGCTAGGTCTTAGAAAATAGTGGAGTTATTTGTGTGATGTAATTACCAAAAGTGTTTTCTTGTAAAGTAAGTAATTTTGATTCTGTAAATATTTCCATACTTAACATGATTTATATGCTAGTTACTGATAAATACTTTAATTTTAGTGACATGATCATGTTTGAGTTAGGTTATAATTTTGGAGAAGTTAATAAGAGAGGTAAAAGTGTCTATTATGTTAGATTCTTTATGATGCTTGCTAACCATCTTATTGAGAATATTGCTATTGAGAACCCAACCAATAAACTGAATTGTTGGGTTCAAGAGAGAAGAATTATTGCAGATCTCAACAGAGCAAATCACCATAAAGTGGCGCCCCTCTTCTACTTTCCAATCATGGAGGGCCCTCAGGTAAGTGAGGTAAGTATAACGACTCGTGTATTTTTGAATTATTTAAATATGTAATTATGGAAATTATTAAATAAATAAAATATGTGTATTGTTTTTTACCGCTATGTGTTGTTTGATTATTGATGTGTGATTTATGGTATACCGGGTTGTCCGCATGGTTAATTATGGAGTCGTATTGAATTGTTTTCACTTTCAAAAGTGGATTTAGTACAAACTTATTTGCATAAATATTTGGAATGTCTCTAAAATTGTTTTTATGGTTTTACAATTACAATAATTATTTTTGGGATTTTACAAAATTTAGAAATCAATATTTCATTAATTATTTAGCCCAATATAATTTTCTGATTACATTTAATTGTAAAATCTGTATTTAATTCCAGAATTCTTCAAAAATTATGAAACTCATATTTATTAAAGTTTAAAATATTCTGAGAATTTTAAAATTATTTTTGGAACTTTTTAGGATTAATTTCACCCGCGCGAGGATTCGTTTAATTATTAAAAGCGGGTATAAATTATGTTTTAGAAATTATTTTAAAAATTACGAAAGTCATGTTTTTATAAACTTCAGGATATTTTTACCATTTTAAAACTATTTTCGTGATTTTCTGAAATTATTTTAAGTACAGCTCGGTTCGTTAACTGTAAATTGCGGGATAAAAATAGGTTGCCCAAAGCAAGAGGAGGGACACGTGTCTAACCCTTAGCATTTTGTTCTGTGCGTATCTACTGCTGATTGGAAGGAAATAAATAGATAAATGAATCACAAACTCAATCACAGTCTCTCGGGTCTCAATCTTTGGGTTCTCTCTCAAAATCTTTGTGATCTCTCTTGCTCCACCCTCCCTCCTCCCCGTTCTCTTCTGGTTGCAGGCGGGCTTCGGCCGCCTTGTTTCCGGCCATCTCCGTTTTGACCTTGTTGCCGCCGCCTTTCTTTTTCCGGTTGGTCGGGTTGCTCGGTTCTAATTGTCCTGGTTGTGTACGTATATATACATACATATATATGTATGTATGTGTATTTCAGTTGGGTAAATTATGCTGTGTTCTTGAAATTCAGCTGGTGATTGTTTTTTTCCAGTGGTATTATTTCTGCACTTCATCGTTTTCCGGTATTACGCCGCCGCCGCCGTCCCTGGTAATTCTGGAGGCTGGTGGTCGTTTTCACCCTTTCTCCCTGGGCGTGTTAATACGCGTATGTTGTGTAATTTTGTTACGGTTATTCCCTGTTGCCTTGAGTCTGCGTTGCTGTTGTTCTGTTCTTTCCGAATTGGGTGTCTTGACTGGATTATTCTTTTGTTTTCTGCAAGAAATTAAATTGAATAGTTTCATGAAATAAAAAGTTATTGTGCAGAAATTAATAAATTAATCGGTGAAATTCACGCTGGAAACCCGAAGTAAATGGGTACCCACGAATTTCGCCGCCGTTAGCGATGAACATTTATGAGCTGACGGTGGACTGTGATGACACGATTCTGAGTCCTAATGTAAATAAATAATAATAAATTAATTAGTTATAAAATTAATTTTGAAAGAGAAAAGTAAAATATGATTATTATAGTCGTACCGGTGTTGGATTGTGAATTGGACTGATTGTGGATTATTGATGTCGTGAATTTGGTTGTTGGTTTGACGTCGATTGGTCGAGTGGTAGGCCGATAAATAGAGGATGTGCTGCCCGAATTTTTGGAAATTAAATTCGAAAATGCGGGACATAACCTGTAATTATCGGAACGTCGAGCGAATATAAATAAATATATACATATATTTTCTGCGGAACCTAATTGCATGTAGTGGTAAATCGTTTTACCAAAACCAATAACCCTAATTTCGTGAAATACCTAATATACATATTTTCTGGAAAAGAACACCAAACCGATTTTCGAGAACGTGAAACCCTAACTGATGCATGTATTATAATAATGTATATGTTACGAGTCGGGTTTTATTAACGAACGGGTAGATTGTTAGCGAGGATATGTCAAGCATAATCGAATGTCTAAGTTAGGGTGTTTCGACCTTGTAGGTTCTAGTTGGAAGACCCGAGAATTTGCATTAGACGAAAAATAGTTTGGTGGTCAGTCGAAAAGCTCAGTAAGGTTCCAATCAAAGGACTTAAGTGTTGAGGTCGAATCCAGGGTGATTTAGTGGATAGACAATATAGCCTGAGCGGCAGAGTCGGCTCAGATTCGATCAGTAATAGTTGTAAAGCCCTGTAAAGTAAGTACTTCTAAACCTTTTTCGAGATATAATTCAAATATTTCTAAATTTTCTCGTAACCTATTGTTAAGTATGCAAAATAGCACTGTTTTATATTGTAAATACTTTCAATCCTTCAGCCTTGAACCTGAGCCAAATCATTTGATCTTTGAGCCATAAGCCCTATTATTTCTAAACCATTTCTTGTTGATTTACCAGATACCAAACCACACAAATATGATACTACTCCCCAAATGTATAACTACCAAACACCAAACACTGGAAGAGACCTGTTTGAAAACACAGAAACCTTTATACCCCAACCATTCTTTATAACATCAAAGAACTATACCTTGAAAAATCCTTATTTGTCTAATACCTGATCCTTTTACAGGCTGAAAATCGTCTCTCAAACATACCCTGATATACTCTTGTCATACCCATGAATTTTATTACGCTTTTATTCAAGTGTTTAATCATCATTGATTATGATCTTGTTTTATTGAAGTATATTGTTTATCATACTGAACTGTTTTAGAATTGGATAGTTTTCTTATGTGGACCAGATTCGTAGTCAGCCAAATTCGTGGTCGAATTAGGCCAATGTGTGCCTTGGATCCCGTTCGAAGAGCAGAACTGTGTGCTTTGCTCGGGGTTAGTGCATAACTGATCAGCAGCCTAACCTTGGTTTTAAAACATAAAATGAATATCCAATTCTAACGATTGTTTAACAATAAACTTGATTCTTCTGAATCATTCCATTTGCACATTGTTTAACCTCAGTTATCATTGTTATGACTTGCTGAGCTAGTTAGCTCACTCTTGTGAATTCCTTTATGTATTATACAGTTAAAAAGGATATGGATGATAGTGAAGTCCCTCAGTCCAAAGTGCGGGCTAGGGTTCCGGTTTGAGTTGGATCGAGCTAGCAAGAGCTTCATTCAGTAGAGAGATAGTAAAATTGTAAGAATAATTTTATTATCAGTTGTAAGTTAATTTAGTTGGGACTTGGTGCGTTGTAATAAAAGTTAAGGTTGTGGCTTGTTTTCATACTTTAACCTGTTGTGATCCGTGGTCATGTAAAGCAGGGTCATTGCAAATAGTATCTCATATACAGGTTTATATATTGTGTATGTGTTGTGGACCCCAAACTTCTGACCCGGGTTTGGGAGGGCGCCACAAGTTGGTATCAGAGCTACAGGTTATAAGTCACTGAGACAAGCCTAGATTGTCGGGATTGGGTAGAGGGTTAGGATTAGGAATAGGAAATAGAAATATAAGATGTTGTGAGGTTGAGTGCGATTGTATAGTAGGTCTCCGGCACGGTTCGTATTGCGATTCAGGATTCTTAACTTGCGACGTAATTTCCAGACAACGGCAATGGCAGATCCTGTGTTCCCAGTATCATCTGATCATTTGGAGCCTTCCGTTTGAGGATTGTCATCTTCTCCCAGATTTGATTTGCACCTTGGTATTAACCTCTATTATGACAGTTGCATCTCTTCAAGTTATTCTACACTATTCTACCACCTCTTGATACGAGACTACCTATTTAAGAACCTCCATCTGTTTATTCTTGTTTTACTAGACATTCGGCTGTGAGTGTATCTCTTCAGTTTACCCTACACCCTGTTCTATACCCCAGTTTAAAACTTGATATATGAAGCAACAGTACCTACGAGGATGGATTCGGGGGTTACAGTAAATGGTGAGTACTTAAGATATAAATAAAGGTGAGAAGAAGTTTAGAAAGAAGATTCAAGTATTCCGGAGAATAACTGTTACCAGGTTAAAAGAAGCCATTAATGATTAGGCCACCCATGACTAGCTTCTGGAATGGATTAGATAAGTGTTGAAAAGAGAGAGTTGGAGGAGATTATGGATATGGAGCTTTCTTGAAATTAGATAATGGTGTTATGATGATGTGATATATATTTATAGTAACAAGATGATGTGACATTAGCCGACCTGTTGATTATTGGATAGTCTGTTCCACTTAACGATTGTATAGTTGATGACAGGAGTATTACCAGTATGGAAGCTTGATGTGAAGCTATGAATAAGATAGCCTGCAACGACAACTGAAGTTTTTGTCAATTAAGGAAGGCAAATGGACCCAATAAAGGAGAGAGGGTAGATTGAAGTAAATGGACCTTTATATGATCGTTTCTTTAATTTGGTATCTTGTTATATGAAGGAAAAACAACAACCAACTCATATAGTAAGGACAACCAAATTTGTGATTTTCAAAATTTTTAAACAAGTTTTTAAAAAAGATTTTTCCTTACAAAATTTCTAAAAGTCTTTTTGAATAAAATAAGTTTTAAACATTAGTTGTCAAGTTACTACTTGAGTTTCTTGTTTGTTAAAAGACCCGGATTACCTGGAAGGATACTTATTTTAGACTTAGTATTGTTAATTCAGAAAATAAAGTGATCCGCGACTATGAATAAGTTGATTATCCCTAACAGAAAGGTGCAAACATTATTTGATAAGATTAACAACAGAGTTCGCGTACGGAGCAACTACTCATCCAATTACAAGGACTATCAAAGTTCAAAGAATTCATTGATTTAAAAGGAGCCTGAGCGTGATCGAAGAAGATTGGGAAGATTTCCAGATTTTTCTAAAAGAAGAATATTATTAACAAAAGGATCTTTATGTTGAATGATTCATGGTTATTCTAAATTAAAAAGAAGAAACTCGAAGTAATCTGGTAGGAACGCCATTATGATCGAATTGTTAAAGTATTATGCGTGTAGGTGCGATGTTAAAGACGCAAGACTTAACAAGTAAGAATCTATCATAATGCTTAATTTGCGAAGGCATTTCAGCGTACTTTCTAAAGTTGTTATATGACACAATTGGGATATGATCGAACAAGCTCGAAAGATGAATACATGTGAAATATGGATGGTGACCAATGGTATCATTCTTGTCCTCAATATTACCGCGTATATTCCCTTTTTATTCCTAAAAATGTATGAACTTCTATTCTTAATAAATTCTTTATGATGATACCGAAAAGGAGGATATTGCATTCTTTTCAAATTTAATTGTTCCCTTCAAGTTTTGCTCTCTGATTGGGACAAACAGTGTTATGATGAGACGCTTTGTCGGGATGATGAAGAGTCGGGTGGGACGCCACCTAATCATGTGTTGTATGCCATATGGTACGAAAGATTAGCCATCTTAAGTACCAATGTGGTTGTCTCATTCATATTCAAATCCTTATTTCTTCTTTCTTTTCAACTCTAAATTTTTGTTGAATTGTGAATCCTTCTAGTTGTTTCGTTTTACTGTCGTTCTTTGAAAGAGTTTCTCAAACAGAAATCGATGTATTATGAACCAAGCAGACAAAGTTCCAGCTACCTCTTATGCATGGGAGGGAAACCAGGGCATATGGAAAGGATTACAATCACTAGCCCCACTGAAGGATCCACTAAGAGCCAAGGGAATCTACTCCAATAAGGAATACGTCTCCAAGAACGAGAGTTTATGATTTGTCTGTGAAATATGTTATTCAGAATACGGATGCGGTGACGTGAATGATTATTGTGGATACCTTACGCATTAAAGTATTAAAAGATGTGAGAGAAACTTAATTGTTTAACTCTCAAGGTTTTGTTGATAAGATGAATTACCCTGTTGAATTGATAAGATTAGGATCAAAGGACTAGCAAGTCAAGAACGTGTAATTTTTGAATAAGTAAGTACCAATGGTGGATTTGAGATTTCTGGCAATAAGTTGTGAAGAATTGATATCATTTGTGATAAGAGGATTTGACATTATTTTAAGGAATGGACTAACTATTTAAGCGTAAGGCCCAAATAGACTGTCTTGATGAAAGGATAATTTTGAAGATATTAACTAAGAATATGATGAGGTATAAAGGAAGAAGGAAAGTAAAGAATTTGTTAACAATGATTACGGTGATCAAGATGTGACAATTATGGTGATTATGAGATAAATAAAAGTCAGAAGCAAATAAAATTTGAAGATTTTATAGCAATTAAGGAGTTTCAAGATATGTTTCCAGATGAGTTACCATTATTTCCTTCAGATAGAGAAATTGACTTAGCACCTGAAATGAAGCCAATGTCCAAAGCCCCGCACAGAATAACGCCATTTAAAATGAAGGAGGCAGCCAGGAAAATGCAACACATGTTAGAAGAAGGAGCGATTAGACCTAGTGTACCCCCTAAGGTGCATCGGTCCTGATTGTTAATAAGAAAGATGGAAGTATGAGCTTATACGTCGATTAGCAAAAGTTCAACAAGTTTACTATCAAGAGAAAGAATCAGTTACCTCGAACTAATAATTTGTTTGATCAGATGAAAGAAGCAGAGTATTTTTTTAAGATCGATTTAAGATTTGGGTATTATCAATTGAATATTTAACCTATGGACATATCAAGATAATTTTCAGAACTAGGAACTGTGGTTATAAAATTCTAAGTACTATCATTTGGATTAACCAACATACCAGTAATATTTAAACTTGATGGACAGAATCTTTAAGGAATATCGGGATAAGCTGTAGTTGTGTTACTTAAAGTCAACGGAGGACCATGTAAAATATTTAATGATAATTAGGGAGTCAGAGAAGAAAGAAATTGTATGTAAAGTTTACAAGATGAAAGCTTTGATGGTTGGAAGCATAATTCTTAGCTTAAATAGTCAGTGAGGAGAAGGAAAAAGGGAATCCAATAGGGATTAAAGTTACTATAAATGAAGAGAGACCAAAAACACCAGCAAAAGTAAGAAGTTTTACCATGGGCCGGTTATTATCGAAAATTTGTGCAAGATTTCTTGAAATTTGCAATACCTTTGACGAAGCTAACCAGGAAAAGCAAGAAGTTTATATGAAATGGAGAAGGGTGAAGAAAGCTTTACAGTGTTAAATGAAAGAATGGTTACAGCACCTGCTCTATCACTTTGGAAGTATCAAGGAGATTTGGTAGTTTATAGTGATACTTCTCATAAGGGAATAGGATGTGTGTTGATGCAGCACAATAAAGTTATTGTATATACATCCAGACAACCAAAACCTTATGAGCAGAAGTACCCTACTCATTATTTGGAATTAGCAGTAATAATAATATTCGCTTTAAAAGATTGGGAAACATTACATGTATAGAGGAAGGTGTAAGATCTATACGGACCATAAGAGTTTGAAGTATGTATTCACAAGGAAAAGCAAATGTAGTGACAAGCGATAAGAAAAAAGGAGAAAATAAACATAGAAACTGCACCGAAAAGAATTACCTATAAAATTTCAGAAGTTAGAGTTGGAAGTCAGATATATAATCCAAAGGAAACAAGGATGGGTAATATGACCTTTCAGTCAGGGTTGTTAAGAAAAGATAAAGAAATGTTAAGAGAAGATAACTGATCGCAATGTTAACAGTTAGTGAGAGGAAATTTATGCACCCAGAAGGATGATCATGATATTCTCAAGTCTTCTTCCAGCACTTGGATGCTACAAGTAGAAGAATTAAGGAAATGAGATCCCACAGGGAATTCACAATATAAAGTATTTAATTTATTGAAGAAATGCCAAGATATATGGAAATTTAAAGAAAGATAGTGATAATCAAGTATAAGAAGAAAATTTCAAGATGGATTAGGAAGTATTAGACATGTCAAGGAATTAAGGCGATGTATTGAAGGCTTAGTGGATAAGGCAGACCAAGGAGTGGTTTTACAAGAAGCAAATCGTAAAATGTACCAGTGATGTTGAGGGAGAAAAAGGAATGAAATTATGAGAGTATGTACTGATTATCGGGAGATTAACAAAACAAGGAATAAGGATAAATAACCCTTATAAAGAATTGATTACTTATGAAACCCAATTCAAGAAGTGTGTTATATCTCGGAGATTAACTTAAGATCCGACCTGAGAATATATTAGAGATTGCGATTAAAAAATGAGTTATGAGCCTTGCAAGCTCTGGTAATATTTTGTGAAATCACAAGTGTATCAGTTGTCTATAAGAAATTAAGGAACATGGTGTATAAGGAGTACTTGGATAAGCAAATTGTATTTATTAATAACATCCTCAGCTATTCAAGGAATAAGAAAGTCTGTGTGGAATGCCCAAGGATTTTTCTCCAAAGATCAGAAGGAAAGCAACTATACGTTAAGTCTTCAAGAATGAAATTTTGACTAAGGTTAACAAAAGATTTTGAATTAATCCATTGACAACTACCTAAGAAAATCCGTATGGTAACAGATGCCTTATGCCGACAGAAAGGATTGGATGTAATTAAGACCACCGAGGAGTTAATAAACGAATTGGAAAGAGTGGAATCTGAAGTTCAAATACTTAAAGGTGATAATACGTGAATATATGAGATTACTTTTTAGCCTTAACTGATGGAAAAGAGTAAGAGATGTTTAAATGTTAGAAACAAAGTTGAAAACGAGCACCGCCTATCATCCTTAAACGAAGAGTCAAAGGACGGAAGTGATTCAGGAAATTTAAGATATGTTGAGAGGTTGAGTTTTAAAGAAACACTGGAATGATCATTTATCATCGATGTCAGCTTTGGAATGCCACTTTACCAAGCTTCATATGAACGCAAGTGTAGGTCCCCATTTTTATTGAGATAAAGTGGGAGAAAGAAAGTTGTCAAATTCTAAGTTAATTCAGCACACCAAGAGCGTAGTGATATCGATTGAAGCAGCTCAGAGTAGACAAAGAAAGAAAGCGAAATTGTATCGAGAGAGAATATGATTATAGAAATAGGACAAGTAGTGTTAGTACAAGTTTCATCTTGAAAAAGACGGGATAAGTCTAAGTAGAAGGGACATTAAGTCCTAAAATTAGTGAACCATTCGAGGTATTGATAAATATAGATAAAGTTGTTCATGAATTGATGTTACCGTCACAAAAATATGTACATATAATGTGTTTGGCCTGTTAATGTTAAAACGATAAGTATCTGATTTGAATTAAGTAATTTATTAGGAGCCAATGGGCTCTTGTCCAAGTTTGTTCTACATATAGTGATCAATCCAAATTCTTGATCGTTAAAGGCGAGTTCTTGAAAATGAGAATATATCCATAGTAAGTACGTCTGAAATCCTCGAGTAGAAGAGTCTACATGGAAATTAGAGTCAGATATGCTTGACCAATATCCTCGCTTGTTTAGTTAGACCAGATTCTGAGGACATAATTTTTTTAAGGGGGAAGGATATAACGACTCGTGTATTTTTGAATTATTTAAATATTTAATTATGGAAATTATTAAATAAATAAAATATATGTATTTTTTTACCGCTATGTGTTGTTTGATTATTGATGTGTGATTTATGGTGTACCGGGTTGTCCGCGTGGTTAACTATGGAGTCGTATTGAATTGTTTTCACTTTCAAAAGTGGATTTAGTGCAAACTTATTTGCATAAATATTTGGAATATCTCTAAAATTGTTTTCATGGTTTTACAATTACAATAATTATTTTTGGGATTTTAAAAAATTTAGAAATCAATATTTCATCAATTATTTAGCCCAATATAATTTTCTGATTACATTTAATTGTAAAATCTGTATTTAATTCCAGAATTCTTTAAAAATTATGAAACTCATATTTATTTAAGTTTGGAATATTCCGAGAATTTTAAAATTATTTTGGAAATTTTTTGGATTAATTTCACCCACGCAAGAATTTGTTTAATTGTTAAAAGCGGGAATAAAAAATGTTTCATAAATTATTTTAAAAATTACCATAGTCATGTTTTTATAAACTTCGGGATATTTGTAACATTTTAAAACTATTTTCGTGATATTCTGAAATTATTTTTAAGTACATCTCGGTTCGTTAACTGTAAATTGCGGAATAAAAATAGGCTGCCCTAAGCAAGAGGAGGGACACATGTCTAACCCTTAGCATTTTGTTCTGTGCGTGTCTACTGCTGATTGGAAGGAAATAAATAGATAAATAAATCATAAACACAAACACAGTCTCTCGGGTCTCAATCTTTGGGTTCTTTCTCTCAAAATCTCTGTGATATCTCTTGCTCCACCCTCCCTCCTCCACGTTCTCTTCTGGTTGCAGGTGGGCTTCGGCCGCCTTGTTTCCAGCCATCTCTGTTTTGACCTTGTTGTCGTCGCCTTTCTTTTTCTGGTTGGTCGGGTTGCTCGGTTCTAATTGTCCTGATTGTTTACGTATATATACATACATATGTATGTATGTATGTGTATTTCAGTTGGGTAAGTTGTGCTGTGTTCTTGAAATTCAGCTGGTGATTGTTTTTTTGCAGTGGTATTACTTCTGCACTTCGTCGTTTTCCGGTATTACGCCGCCGCCGCCGTCCCTGGTGATTCCAGTGGCTGGTGGTCGTTTTGACCCTTTCTCCCTGGGCGTGTTCATACGCGTATGTTGTGTAATTTTGTTACGGTTATTCCCTGTTGCCTTGAGTCTGCGTTGTTGTTGTTCTGTTCTTTTCGAATTGGGTGTCTTGACTGGATTATTCTTTTGTTTTTTGCAAGAAATTAAATTGAATAGTTTCATGAAATAAAAAGTTATTGTGCAGAAATTATTAAATTAATCGATGAAATTTACGCTGGAAACCCGAAGTAAATGGGTTCTCGCGAATTTCGCCGCCGTCAGCGATGAACATTTGTGAGCTGACGGTGGACTGTGATGACACGATTCTGAGTCCTAATGAAAATAAATAATAATAAATAAATTAGTTGTAAAATTAATTTCAAAGCGAAAAGTAAAATATTATTATTATAGTCGTACCGGTGTTGATTTGTGAATTGGACTGATTGTGGATTATTGATGTCGTGAATTTGGTTGTTGGTTTCACGTCAAATTGGTCGACGGGTAGGCCGATAAACTGAGGAGGTGCTGCCCGAATTTTTGTAAATTAAATTCGAAAATGCAGGACAGACCCTGTAATTATCGGAACGTCGAGGGAATATAAATAAGTATATGCATATATTTTGTGCGGAACCTGATTGTATGTAGTGGTAAATTGTTTTACCAAAACCAATAAACCTAATTTCGTGAAATAACTAATATACATATTTTCAAGAAACGAACACCGAACCGATTTTTGAGAATGTGAAACCCTAATTAATGCCTGTATTATAATAATGTATGTGTTACGAGTTGGGTTTTGTTAATGAACGGGTAGATTGTTAACGAGGATATGTCAAGAATAATCGAATGTCTAAGTTAGGGTGTTTCAACCTTGTAGGTTCTAGTCGGAAGACCCGAGAATTTGAATTGGACGAAAAATAGTTTGGTGGTCAGTCGAAAAGCTCAGTAAGGTTCCAATCAAAGGACTTAAGTGTTGAGGTCGAACCCAGGGTGATTTAGTGGATAGACAATAAAGCCTGAGCGGCAGAGTCGGGTCAGAGTCGATCAGTAATAGTTGTAAAGCCCTGTAAGGCAAGTACTTCTAAACCTTTTTTGAGATATAATGCAAATATTTCTAAATTTTCTCGTAACCTATTGTTAAGTATTCAAAATAGCACTGTTTTATATTGTAAATACTTTCAATCCTTCATCCTTGAACCTGAGCCAAATCATTTGATCTTTGAAGACTTATTCTTTGTAAACCATTTCTGGTTGATTTACCATATACCAAACCACACAAATATGATACTACTCCCCAAATGTATAACTACCAAACACCAAACACCGGAAGAGAACTGTGTGAAAACACAGAAATCTTTATACCCCAACCATTCTTTATAACATTAAAGAACTATACCTTGAAAAAATCTTTATTTGTCTAATACCTGATCCTTTTACAGGCTGAAAACCATCTCTCAAACATATCCTGATATACTCTTGTCATACCCGTGAATTTCATTACACTTTTATTCAAGTGTTTAATCATCATTCATTATGATCTTGTTTTATTGAAGTATATTGTTTATCATACTGAACTGTTTTAGAATTGGATAGTTTTCTTATGTGGACCAGATTTGTGGTCAGACCAGATTCGTGGTCGAATTAGGCCAATGTGTGCCTTGGATCCAGTTCGAAGAGCAGAACTGTGTGCTTTGCTCGGGGTTAGTGCGTGACTGATCAGCAGCCTAACCTTGGTTTTAAAACTTAAAATGAATATCCAATTTTAACGATTGTTTAACAATAAACTTGATTCTTCTGAATCAATCCATTTGCACATTGTTTAACCTCAGTTATCATTGTTATGACTTGCTGAGCTAGTTAGCTCACTCTTGCGAATTCCTTTATGTATTCTACAGTTAAAAAAGATATGGATGATAGTGAAGTTCCTGAGTTCAAAGTGCGGGCTAGGGTTCCAGTTTGAATTGGATCGAGCTAGCAAGAGCTTCATTCAGTAGAGAGATAGTAAAATTATAAGAATAATTTTATTATCGGTTGTACGTTAAATTAGTTGGGACTTGGTACATTATAATAAAAGTTAAGGTTGTGGCTTGTTTTCATACTTTAACCTGTTACGATCCGTGGTCATGTAAAACAGGGTCATTGCAAATGGTATCCCATATATAGGTTTATATATTGTGTATGTGTTGTGGACCCCAAACTTCTGACCCGGATTTGGGAGGGCGCCACAGTAAGCACCACTGTCACTACTCTTCCAACCTCACAAATTTTTTTGCCTTCAAGTGTGGCTATGACATTTGTGTCAATGACCCAACAGATGCCTACCCAAGCTACCAAATCAAAACCTTCAAAATCCAAAACAAAGAAAACCCCTCTGGTTTCTCTCAAAAGAAACTAATTGCAAAATCTACCAAACCTAAAGAGGGGAGTGTGCAGGGTAGTGAGTTGGGTGAGGGATAGGGTGAAAATCAAAGAAATCCTAGAGATAAAGTTGGAGAGGTGAGTGCACCCAAGCCTAGCCACACCACAGTTTCCCAACAAACTTTGGTGATTAATAAGGAAATTAGCACAACTCTAATTTCATCCTCCCAAAAGGATGTCACTATTGAAACAAGCTCACAACCAGAAGCACAGGCCAAGAGGGCAAGGGACACAAGTTCACCTCAAACCTATGCTAGAAAGAAAAGATCTAAAACCCTTGGGGATGCACAGGGAACACACACAGTGCAAACTGGAGCAAAAAACTCAGTCACTGCACAATCTCAAATTCAGCTTGATATGACACCAATAAATGTGGAGTCACAGCCAAAATCTTTAGTGATAGAAGCACCTCAAACACCAAACTCTCCCACAATTTATCTGGATGTGGATATGATAAACACATCAATTCCTGATTCCCCTTCCTTAACTTTGTTGGGGAAGCCAAAATCTGGTGCAAGTGAGCAACATCTTTTGGATGATTTGTTGGCTCATTTGCTAATTCTTTTAGGATCTATTGAGACATCTGTGCCCAAATTTTCATTAATCTGCACAGAGTCTACAATAGTTTCCTCTCCAAACTCACTGATTTCTTCTATCCCAGTGGATATTGTTCATCCGTCGGCTAGTGATTATATCCCGACGGATGTGCCTAACAGCAGTCATCCATCGGATAGCCTAACTAATATCCTTTCTACACACACTGAAAATTCAATAATTGTGACTAGTGTAGATGAGTTAGTAGTTGTACAATCACTCTTAGGACTTAGGGAAGGGAGTGAAATAAGTGAGAGGCTAGGTTACCCCAGGAAAAAGGAGAGGAAAAGAGTGAACTCATGCAGGCTATTTCTTCCAGCCTGGAAAAAGAGAGTGAGAGGAGTCCCACCTCAGAAGGTGAAGGTGAGGGTGTGAGAGTGGTGAGCCAAGGGGAGCCCTTGATGCAACAAAAGAGAGATCATGAGAGAAATGCAGGTATATGAGTTATAAGGATGTACACCATTGCTAGTGAGTCAATAAATGTCAATGATGCCGAAAGGAAGAGACTACTTCAGCAAGAATATCAAGTTGTCATAGATTCTATCTCCATGGATGCTGAGACATTTACTCATCATGTTTCAGCTGATCAAACTCTAGCTGAATAGGGAAATGAGGATGCCGAGAAGATGCTGAACCTGGTGCATACAACTGCTTCTCTACAAAGGGAAAATGATACAATCACTGATATGCCATCTACAACTGACAATAAGTTTGAACTAGCTGAAGACTCTTTTGGGGATGATGGTGGGGATGATGAGGATGATAGCATGAGCATAGGGGGAGATGCAGACATTCCTTCCTGGATGCTAACCAAAGAGTGTTCATATTCACATCTCCAATCCACATTATTCAAGCTTATTCATGACACTCAATCGGCCATTCAAGCATCCACAAGTGCCAGCGCTAAAAGGTTACTTACAGCACATCTTGAAGCTCTACAGCTGCACAAGATTCAAACTCTCCAACACAGTCAAAGTGTGGATGAAATGAAGCAAGAAATTTTTGATGTTAAACAGGATTTCATAGCAAGGATGGATGCTAGTCTTCCTGGAACCAGCATGACTGAGATAGCTCAGAAATTGAGGAAGGAAGCTGATTTAAATAGAAAATTTAAGGCCATGGACTCTAGGTTGTCTAATGTGGAGAAGTCAGTGGCCAACATACATGCAAATCAAGAAGTTCAGACTGCTCTGCTCCAACAGTTGGTGGCTGCACAACTCCCTTCTTCTCAACAACTTGATGCTAACAAAAAAAGGGAGAAAGGTTCATCAAGTGAGGGGGAGAAACAGCTCAACATTCAAGTCAACAAAGTAATTGTGCCAGCAATTACTTTCACTAAGCCACCAGCTATGGATAACATTGGTCTCATCAATCTAGCAGCAGCAAAACTGGAATCAAATGACAAACTGATAAAGATTGATGTAGCAGCAGCTGAAAAGGAACTATATGAAAAATGAAAGAAGATTGATGCAGACATTCAGAAGAAATTTGGTCAGCTACAGAAACCAGACAAGACTTTTCATCACCATTCTCAAGTCAAACAAATCTCTGTGAATGAAATGAGACTAGGTAGCTTGGAAAAAGGCCAAACCTCATGCATCAAATCTCCAAAATCCAATCTAATTCTGAAGCCTAAAATGAACTATTCAAAATTCTTAGACAAAAATCTTGTGGATCTTATATTTGAGACACCTAGGCCGGATGAAAAGAAGCTGTTGGAAAGGTCAATTCCATTTTATAAAGATCCATCTGATTCAGTTCAAAAGAAGAGAATTGCCAAAATATACAGGAATGGAAAAGAAATCTGTGTGGTGGCTGGACACCCTTTATTTGTAGAAGCTAAAAAAGAAGAGAAAGAAAAGATCAAGCAAGAAAAGAAGCAGGTTTCTTTAGATGCTAAGAAGCTCAAACAAAAGAAAGAGCAAGCTGCTATCTTGGCCAAACTTCAAGATGTCCAATCTACAACTGAGATTTCTGAAAAACCACCTGTGATTACTGAAACTCAAAATCAACAAATGCAAAATGAAGCTCCACAGAAAAGAAAATTCAGATACAAGCTCCATTCCAAAAGAAAATTGGACTTCAGTGATGAGGAAATGGAAGACTACATTCCCAAACAGTCTACAACTTTAACTCAGACATCCAAGCCCTCAGTGATACATGAAGAATTTAAGGTGGATCCAACTAAGAATTTTTATGGAGAGCCTATTATTCCCAAGGATGAGCCATTAGACTGGGAAAGTCTGCCAATTCCTGAATTCAACTTACCTATTTTCAACAATCCAAAGAAGACAAAGATTAGAGCAACCAAGAAAGTAAAGCCTGTGTCTATTAGATCCAAGACCCTAACCAAATCTCAACCCACAGTCAATAAGGAGGATCTCTTATACATCTATGACATCAAGGAGTTTTCTGAAATAAACCTCTACTTGGATGAATTGGAAGAAGTAAGAGGGATTGATGCCCACATACATCTTCCTGAAAGGCTGGTGTTCAATTACAAGGGAGGGAAAGAAATCACATGGCCACTTCACAGGATTCTTCAAGAAAGCTGCTCTGTACTAATTAAGATCTTCTCATCCTTCAAGAAGAACTTTGGTTTCAATATAATTGCAAAGAAGTTGGTTCTAAAGAAGATAGAAGATCTAAGGAGTGATAGAGCCAAGAATGCACTTCCAAGAACTCTTACAATTCCCTTCACATGAAAGAGAGTGCATTTGAGGCCTTATTGGCTGATGGAATTCATGGATGATATGGGAGTTAAAAGATTCTTTAGACTGGATGTCCAATTGAGTATCTCTAGAAATGAGACTCTATTGGAAATGCAAGAAATGCTGGATCCATCTGAAGCTGATGAACTTGAATTCCACAGGCAACTCCAGAATCAAATTGAAGAAAACAGTAGGAAGCTTGGAAAGAAATCCAGACAATCAAGGAAATAGAATTATCTGCTCAGTCTAGAGGAGCGCCTTGATAATGATTGTGAGAACTCTTTGTACACTTTGCTTTGTTCAAATTTTAATAAACATTGTAGCACTTATTAGTTTTATCTACTACTTTTTAATCTGTATTTTTAGGGTATTTTGTTATCATCAAGTTTCTCTTAATTTATGGCTACAATTCCAGTAGACATAAATTGGGGGAGATTGTTAGGAATATGTTGTGGACTTGATGATAAATTAAACAAAACACCTTAGTAGATTTAATTTAGTAAAATTTGTTGCTCTCGACGAATGATCTAATATAGTCCCGACGGATGAACTTTAAAGTGCTGACGGATGACAATTTAATCATCCATCGAGAGTGTACCTTATGTAACAAATAAGTACTGTAGCACATTTCTGCAAACAACATGTTTCAGTCTAGTAGATTGTATAGGGTTATCTAAGTCATGTTGACTACTAGATTGATATGCAGAATAGGTTGAGTAATTGTAAATATGAGATGTCTTGTAATTCTATGTAAATGAAATAGAGTCAAGTGGCAGATAGACTCCCGACGGATGATCTACAAGACTCCCGACAGATGATCAACAAAGCTCCCCATGGATGATCTATAAGACTCCTGACGGAAGATCAAATTCAAAATAGCTGTTGATAGTGACAACACGGTCACATGCGTTGGGTGTTTGTAAAAGGAATGTGGTAGTCTGTTAAGCAGGATTTTGAGAACAAAGAAGCATTACTATTTCCATGCAAATGTGAAGATATTCAAAGATGCTGGAATAGAGTAGTGAAGCAGCATGGAGTTAGACTAGATATGTTTTGTTTTATTATCTTATCCTACTGTCATGTAAACTTGGTGATATATAAACCAAGTGTAGCAAGTATAATAATTAACTAAGCGAGCTTATTTTCAGAGAAACATATCAAGCTGTATTATGTAAGCATTTCTCTGTAGTTTTGTTTGTTCAAACTTGTAAAGCAGCTATGAGCTATTCAAAGCTTCACAGGGTTCTCAATTGATATATATATATATATATATCTGGTGGATACTTTTAAATCCACCAGAAAGTTTTAAAAGCTTGTGTTTTTATTACTTAGTAGTTTGATCTCTATCTCTCTTTTACTCCGCACCATTGCTAATCAAACACTGTTGTATGTATTAAGTTAGAACATTTCAAAATCAAGAAAAAGTAGCCAGAATTACATTCGACCCCCCATTCTGTAATTCTTGTTGTATTGTTAGGGAATAACAAGGTTGACTAACATAGATTTCGTCCTCCAAATCTCCATTCAGAAATGCACTTTTGACTTCCATTTGATAGACTTTGAAATTGGCATGGGCTGCATAGGCTAGAAAAATTCTGATGGCTTCAAGTCTTGCAACATGAGCAAAGGTTTTACCAAAATCTATTCCTTCTTGTTGACAATAGTCGTTAGCAACCAATCTAGATTTGTTCTTGACTAATATGCCATTTTCATCCATCTTGTTTCTGAATACCTATTTGGTGTCAATAGGATTCTTGCCTTTAGGTTTGGGTACCAGCTTCCATACCTTATTCCTTTCAAATTGGTTTAGTTCTTCTTGTGACAGTATCAATTCCGGGGTCAGGAGTTGACCTCACCAACAACAATAATAACAAACATAATATAATCCAATTCAATAATAATACATAAACACGACCCCTTTACCAAGACCTTTTCCAGGTTTAAGTATGACTTAGGTTACAACTATTACAAAACCAACTTATTATAAACAATTTTGACGCAACTAACTTAATACAGCAACTAAACAGACCATCTTTTGTCTGACACAACTACCTCAGAGGAGCCTGGCATGAGAATAATTGAAACTCTGCCCTGATTACGACGGGAAGGGATCTCCTTAATATCTGCAATGAATATATACAAAACATTCTGCAAGGGTAAGCAATCAATTACTCAGCGGTACCACCATATGAATAACAAGTATAACAATTTATGATAAAATAGTTATAGGAACAGAATTTTATAACTTGTTACAAAACAAGTAATACATGTATAAACTGGATATCAATACTAGCATGTTCTGCAAAAAAATATCAACAGTCGTGTGATGTTTAAACATTAGAGTCAAATTTTAGCATGCTATTCACATTTGTTATTCAACTGCATAAATCACTTACTCCCTTACGGGAATCATAAAGCCAAATCAGATACATAATGGATATGTGAAGATAGCTGATCAGGCTATCATCACCAGACGCCTCCAACTGCCATCCCATAAACCTGTTCCAGAACTCAGAGACTAGCTAGGTCTCTGAACTGATGGACTAATCGGTTATGTAATGCGCACAACCGAATTAGCCTCTTACACAACCTCACTAGGCCACTCTAGCCCCTATGTATCCCATATCTGATCGTTTTATCCAGTTTTCAAAACACTTGTACCTATCTCATTTTAAAAACCGTTCTTTTAACAACACACATAAAATCTGGTTCACAATCGTTTTCATTCGAGATAGGTACCTTTCGAAGTTACTTTTCCCCAAAATAGGTTTTAAAACAATTATTTATAACTACAGGGGATACATAACTTAAAATGTTTCTGTTCTTGTACGAGAATAAAATAACTGTTTATTCATATGTATTGAACCATAAAAAGAATGGTCAGGATATTTACCTTGCAGAGCTTTACAATTGTCTCTCATTGACCTTGAACCAATTTGGACGCTCGGCTTTATTGATTAACTAATAGACTATCCTGGATCTTACTTCAACACTCAGGTCCTTCGATTAGAACCTTGCTGAGCCTATCGACTGATCCCTAGACTATCTTTAGTCCGATGTTAATTCTCAAGTCCTTCGACTAGAACCTACAGAGTCGAAATACCCTATGTTAGACGTCCAGTTATGCTTGACGTATTCTCGTTATCACTTCTACCTAAACGATAACAATTCCCAACTCAAAAGTGTTCACATTACCAATAATACACATAACATATAAGGTCCATGTACTCAAAACTTGATTCTGTAATCATTTTCGGAAAATACCTACATCCGTCGCTACGGAAAAACAGGATTGTCGGTTATTATACAAAATAGTTGATCATGTTATGCAAGTAGATCTCGTGAAATATTTATAATTATATAAGTATATATGCTCGACCGATATTCCCGATAATTTATGGGATATGTTTCCGATAATCGAGTAGCGTCTCCTTTGTTTATCGAGCTACCATCGAAACATAATCGACGTCACAATCAATAAACAACCCAACAATCATTCCAAGTCATAATATTTACTAATTAACGATTTTTCATTTCAAAAATAATTTTACGGACTAAATTATTTATTTTAAAATTTTATAAATTTAGGACTCAGAATAATTCATCACAGTCCACCGTCACCTCATCAAAATTCATCACCGACGGCGGTAAAATTCGCGGGTACCCGATAACACGGCTTTCCAATGCGAATTTCACCGATAAATATTTATTTCTCGCACGCATCCCAATTAATATCATTGAAATAATCAATAAAATTTCTACAGAAAAATTAGTAAATTCAACACATTACACACGTGGCCATAACCAGAAAAATAACATAATCACAACCGGAACAAACAACAGGTGGCCGGAAAAATAAGGCAAAATCGAAAAGATACAAAGGCAGCGCACACAATCACTGCCACCACAGCAATCACCCAACCGTACATACATATATACACGTATAGATATATATATATATATATATACAACTAAGCAAGATCAAAATCGAAACCACCAGCACCAGCCAGAGTTAGAACGACGGCTTACCGGAATTAGGGGAGAACATGGAGGTGGCCGGAACAAGAAAGGGAGAGAAAGAAGCGGGGCACAGGGGGTAGAAACTGATCGAGAGGGAGAGATTTTTTAAAGAAAAGAGATACAGAGATTGAAAATTTTATCATTATTTTTTTATTGTTGTTGAAAAAATCCCAGCAGTAACACGTGTCCAACACTCCTCTCAGAATCCAACACTTGTCCAAGAGGATCGATATCAACCTCATGGAAGTCAATTTAGTCCCACGATTTGCGTCGGTACGTACCAAGTTGCGAATGAAACTAGCCCGAAAAATTACCACGATACTTTAAAATTATCAAAATATTTAAAAACTAATACAATAAAATTTACATAATATTTAAAGCATTTTTGAATCGCGCAATATACCCGCGTTTTACAATTAAACGAATAAACGTGCGAGTGAATTTAATCAGAAAAATTTCCAAAATAATTGTAAAATTCTCGAAATATTTGAAACTTAATAAAATATAAGTTTTGTAATTTTTGAGACATTTCTGAATTTAATACTGAATTTATAGTTAAATGCAATCAGAAAATCATTTAGGGCTAAATATTTGATGAAATATTGATTTCTAAATTTTATAAAATCCCAAAAATAATTATTGTAATTATAAAACCATAAAAAGAATTTTAGAAGCAATTCAACTATTTATGAAAATAAATCTCGCATAAATCACTTTTAAAAGTGAAAATAAAATAACACAGCTCAATAATTAATTATATAAATAATCCTCGAGTATCAATAAACCACACATAATTAATAATAAAGCAACACACAGCTGACATAACCAATATGCATTTTTATTTATTTAATAATTCTCTAATTACACTTAAAATAATACGAAAATACGAGTCGTTATATCCTTTCCCCCTTAAAAAGATTCTGCCCTTAGAATCTTAACTAATTAACCAAGTGAGGACATTTGTCAAGCATATCTAACTCTAACTCCTAAGTAGACCCTTCCACTCGAGGATTCTTTCAAAGTATACTCACTATAGGAATAGACTTATTCCTAAGGTCTCGTTTTACGATCTAGAATCTAGATTGATTCATACACATTGCCTTGGTTCAAATTAAGGATATATTATTTTGATATAAAGACGTAAAACACACCATGAGTATGCTGCAGCAATGGCAATAGCGCTAACTCATAGGCGACTTAACCTTTTTTCTCAATACTTCAAACGGTCTGATATATCTAGAACTCAGTTTATCCTTCTATCTGAACCTGGCCAATCCTTTTCAAGATGACTTTTCCAAAAATACCAACAATCTTATTCCTCTATCCATATCTCCTCGATACAAGTGTACGCTCTTTCTTGGTTTATCATGAACTGCTTTTAGCCTTGTCTGGATCAATACCATTACGTTCTAGGTGTGCTGAACTAATTCAGGACCTTATAACTTCTTTTCTCCCACTTCATCTCAATAAAGCGGAGTTCTATGTTTACGTCCATACAAGACTTCGTAAGGTGGCATTCCCCTACTAGCATGATAACTATTAGTATAGGAAAACTCAATCAATGATAGGTGATTACCTCAGTTTCCTTTAAAATCCAAAGCATATACTCTCAACATATCTTATATCGTCTTAATCGTCCTCTCACTTTGACCCTTCGTCTAAGGATGATAGGCGGTACTCATTTTCAACTTGGTTTCCAAACATTCGGACACCTCTTACTCCTTTCTATCAGTTAGGGCTGGAAAGTAATCTCATATATTTGCTTCTTATCACCTTTAGATATTCGAACTTCAACTTCCACTCTGTCCAATTCTTTTTTAACTCCTCAGTGATCTTAATTACATTCAATCCTTTCTTTCTGCACAAAGCATATGTTACTACACCGGCTTTACTTAGGTGGTTGTTAATGGAATAATCGGAATCTTTTGTTAATCTCGGACAAAATTCATACTTGAAAACTAAACGTATAATTGCTTTTCTTCTAATCTTCATAGGAAAATCCTTGGGCGTTCTACACAGACTTTCTTAATCTTTGAATAGCTGAGGATGTTATCAATAAATACAATTATGCTTATCCAAGTACTCCTTATACACCATGTTCATTAAATCCTTAGAGACGACTTGTACACTTGTTAATCCAAATAACATCACCGAAATTGAAATGCCCATATATAATAACTCGAATTTTTTAGACTTTGTAAAAATGCTTAATGAATAGTAACCCTGAAAGACAGGGAAAACGTTTTAGCCCACACTATGTTGTGCATGAGAAATTGAGTTTCAGAGTTGATAACATGATTATGCGTAACAAATGAGTGTATGTAAACGCTATTAGTTTTCGAAGAAAACATACTTTCAAAATAACCGTACTTACGAACCATCAAGAATTCCGGGAATCACAATATAATTACGAATTTAAAACCCTACGGATTTATATCCAAGAACGATACTTCAAAACATAAAGAATGTATACGAAAGGATTTACACCGCGAACCGTTTACGAGAAATCATTACGAAAACGATTAAGCGACTGAGCAAACGCGGGAACGAATAAATAAACGTATCGAACCAAACTAACTAAACTAATTAACCATGGTAAGAAACTAACCATGGTTAAATCATTAAATAGTAACCTAGCTATGTAGGAATGATGACCTAAAGCTAGAAATAGTGAAGCTAAAACCTAAGACTAAATAGATTAGCTTGTAACCTAGGAAGCTAGCAAGATTTGTCCAAAGATATGCCAACATTATCTAGTCCTAGGATATATACTAGAAGATATACAAATTAAAATACAATCTTATACAAGAAGCATTCAAGAAACACAATACAGAACTCTCTCTCTCTCTCTCCCTCACTTTCTTCTTCAATCGACTTTCTTCAAAAAGGGAAGGAAATCAAATTCAAAAACCTATCTTCTAGTCATGGAAAAAATACCCCATTAATTCTCAAGCTTCATAAATCCTAAACTAAGGTAAGATAAATTTTTAAGATCATTTTATCAAGGTTTGATGGGTGAAAAAAATTCAAGAAAGATGACAATGAATAGTATTAATAGTAACTTTTCTTTGGTTTCTTGATTTTAATGGTTGATCTAGGTTTCAAAAAACCCTACCAAGCACTCCCAAGACTTCACCATAATCAAGAACACATCTCAAGCTTTCAAGAAAGGTATAAATCTTTGCTCCATATTTATTTAAGGTTTAAGTTCAAGAATCTTTTAGAACATAGATGTAAACTTAGTTTTGGTGGTTGATTTGTTGTAATCTTGATGTTTAGTTAATTAGATCTAAGGTTGATGATTGTTGCCTGAAGAACATGATGTTCTTGAGAGGATTTAGTGTGGTTATTATTATTTGATGATTGTTGGTGGTAGGATAGAGATTTAAGGCTTAAACGAAACTCGGATCTTAATCGTAATCTCACTAAAATGAATAAAACACAACATTAAGTTTCTGCAGAAATTATCGAATGTGTAAACTGTAGCTTCTTAAAAAGTAACACTCTATTATTATAGACAATTTTATAAGGATCGTTTAGGCGCTTGAATCGCTTGATTCCGATTTACGGATTAAAAGTTATGCCCGTTTTACTAAAAGTGATTTACGCGACAAAAACTGCTACAAATTACGAACTTTGGAAATCGATATGATCGACTTAAATAAATTCATAAATCATGAATTTTTACAGAGAGTATTAAATAGAGTTCCTCAAATTCTATAATAATTTCAAGTGAAAATGATGATTTTTCAATTTTATAAAAATATCGGAACCAAGACCGCGCGATTAGAAAACCGTTAGAATTCATAAGCGGAGCCAACGATGAAAATATAAACGGACATAAGGTACTTCGAAAAGGAAGCGACCGTGACATGAATAAGTACTTAAAGGAATAATAAGGGTAAAATAAGTTGAGTGAACGAATAATAAGTAGCATATGAGTACGAGTCACCGTAAATTAGAACGGGATCTAACGAAACGATTTATGTTTATGGGTATAGATTTCTGAGCGGACCCTAGAGCATCCTCCACCTCGAAATACCCAGGCAAGTTTACGAACCCAACTCCATATATTGTTGTGTTGTGAAATGATTGTTTTATTATCTTTTGCATAAATGTCATGCTTGCCATGATACTAAGTATTTGAGTTTCCGCATATATAGCAATGGTGTTAGATACGTATATGTCGTAGAATATTTAACGCCGCCACGAGCGTAATGTATAATTATAAGACCGAGAGTTGGTCGGAGTTTTAAAATAAAAACCTGGGAATCATTCCGGTGATATTTTGGATGATTAAAGTCCGCAGTTATTTGTTCCAAAGGGACTCGATGTCCACTTACGAAATAATTAAATACCTCAAACTTTTATTAAAACGATTTCCAAAGATCATATTCCCTCAGGCCTCAACTATATTTAATTACTCGAATAATGAATATTATTTCATTTATTTATTTAATATATGAGAACTATTCTCAAATGATTATTTATTTCAAACTCGATTAATTATTTAAGGATTATTCTAACTATTTCAACATAAATTAGTTGAGGAATATTATTTCAAATATTCTTTTAAAATATATAATTATTCGAGGTTTAATTGTTTAATAATTATTATTTAATTAATAAAAATTTATAAATAATTTAATATGGCTTAAAAATCATAAAACCTGATTTAAAATACTTTCTAAAATTCAGAAAATCATTTGAATAATTTTAGATTGTTGAAAAATATTATCTCGACGTATTTTAATTATTTTGAATATAGTTTCAACCCCCTCATTTATTTATTTGTTGACAACGGTCAACTCACATCCTTAATACTTCCTCTGAAAATTCTCGGAAATTCATATATATATATACACATATGAGACGAGTTGTACCTATCAACAAGCCAAACGCTTGGGGAACTTCAATATGGTTCGATAATTTCAGGTATATGATAGGATTTCCTAAAGGACAAATGAAGGGTAGGATCCAAGTACTTCGTGTATTGGATAGACTGTCGGTACCGTAGGAGACGGTACTATATGTACCTAAGGACCTGCGAAGTGTGTGTATACCCGAAATGAGGACGCAAGGGTGATAACCAGAATACGAAGGTGTCGTCCTTCTACTAGTAGAAAAGGTTACTATTTCCGTAGTACGAACATCGTATGCGGTGGCTCCAGTGGATGTCCTATTCTTCCAATTGGAATTGTGATGCAATACTGTAACCCAAGCCTAGGTGATGGGTTTACCATTAAGGTATTCGCAAGATAATAAATCCATTAAAGAATTGTTTTTGAAAGAAGGTGTGAATCACCAAGGAAAACTATTTTTTTGAATAAAATACATTTATCATTTATGATATTATACTTGAGTTTATCATACAGTCATTTTATACTGTACATTATTATGCTGGGCATTATAGCTCACACTTGTTTTCTTAAATTGACATAACACAACAGTGAATCAAGGTACCTATCATGAAAATCACAGCAAGGAAACGGGTCGGATATGACCAGCTGTTTCGTAGGATGTTTGGTGTTGTACCTCAGGTAGATCGAATAAGCTGGATTGGTTTTCAGTTGTTTTTGGTCCAGCTTATTTACAAGTATGACTTACGTAAGATAATAAATGAGAAACGAATATTTGGCCGACGGACTAACCTTACTTAAAGGTTATTTCTGTGATAAGACTTAATTACCTTTGGGATGTAATAATTATCACTTTGTGGATTGATTTACTCTAGTAATGAATGGTTCATTTCCAAGACAATAATCTATAAGTGTGTGTGTGATAAGTGTGGGGTCATAAAGGTGTGAGCATTTATATATTATGGTATGATATATGTGTTATACAGGGTTCAAGACGGCGTGGACTCCTAGATCCCTAACCCCGGATTTTGGGGTGCCACACCATATCTCGTTCTAACCGCAATCTTTGATAAGTCCTCTGGATGGATCTTAAGTCAACCTTCGAGAAATAACACGCTCCTTAAATTAGGTCACATAAGCAATCAGTTTTAAATAGGGGTTACTTATTCTTATTCGTCATCTTGTTAAACTTCCGATAATCGGTACATAATCTTATAATTTCATCCCTCTTCTCCAATAACATCACTGGTGCACCCCACAGGGATATATATGGTATGGTCACCTCCCTTTCCAATAACTTCTGCAGTTACTTAACTAATTCTTTCATTCCCACTAGCCATACAACACGGAGTCTTTGACACTGGTTTGGCTCAGATTACTATATAAATGAGAAATTATATCCCATAATCTAGGGTAATCTTAGTGATTCCTCTAGAGAGACTCCCGGGCATTCATTTGCTACTCGAATTTCTTCCAGCGTAAGTACTTCCTTCTTCGTATCTCTACATATGGTGGATCTACCTTATATCCTTGGCTTATTAACTCATTTTCTCACATGATTGGAAGAACTTCGTATCTTTCTTCTGCCCTTAAAAACTTACCTTAATACTGGCTTCCGTAACATTACAATTTGCTTCTTCTGTAAATCAATCTTTGCCTTATGACAGGACAACCAATTCGTTCTTAGAATCGCATCAAACTCTTCTAACTCGAAGGGTGTCAGATCAGGAAAAAAAAATGCTCGTGGATTTCTAATTGACAGTTAAGTTAGGGTTGACTCACTAAAATTCTATCCTGATTGGCTATTTCTATGGTCAAGGCTCGGCTAAGTCTTCTAACATCAAATCCGTTTTATTTAAACATTCATTTGGTATAAAGGACTTAGACGCTCCTGAATCAAATAAAACTTTAACAAGTACGGAGTTGAGAGAAAACGTACCTGCAACTACGTCCGAGTCCTAAGCGTTGGATCTCTTGGTCGCTTTGAAGATTCTGGATTTAGCTGTACTAAAGGCTGGTATTTGAGATACAGTACCTTGGGTAGCCGTTCCACAGCTCCTCGCAATATGCCCAACCTTTCCGCAATTGTAACAAGTAACTCCCGGATTTTCTGGCTTGCATTCCGACACATAATGACCCTTATGACCACATTTGAAACATTGAACATCCTTTTTGCACGAACCACTATGTCTCCTACCACATAATTTACAGTTCACTGTCGACATTACTGACTGGGCTGTAGTGGAGGCAACTAAAGTAGAACTAGACCTAGCCTGAGAGAAACTCTGTCTCGTGCATCTTTTACTACTGTTTTGGCTAAACCATTTCTGAAACTCCTAACTGGATTTTCCTTGATCCGCCTTGTTGATAACACCTTCAGACTTCCTTTTCTTATCACCCTTTTCCTTAACGGCCAACTTCTGGTCACTTTCAATTACCAGGGCGGCCTGAACTACAGAAAGATATGTCTTGAGTTGCAATGCCACAACTCCACTGCGAATTTCAGGCTTCAACCCTTATTGAAACCTCCTTGCCTTCTGGGTCTCTGTATTTACATATTCAGGAACTAATCGGGCTAATTCCGTAAACTTGGCCTCATACTCCAACATACTTCCTTCACCTTATTTCAATTCTAAAAACTCAACTTCCAACTGATTCTGTAGACAATTGGGAAAATACCTTTCCAAGAACAATTCTGCAAATCTTGTCCAAGAAACAGGACCTTCTCTTTCTAATGCACGAGTGGATTCCCACCAATAACTTGCCTCACCCTTAAAAAAATAGCTCGTATAATCCGTCTTAAGATCATCACCTACTTGAGTGAGGGTAAAATCTTTTTTCATTTCCTTAAGCCAATTTCTTGCAGCAACAGGGTCCACTTCACCCCTAAACTCTGGGGGCTTAACATACTGAAAGGACTTAAAACTAATAGTTTGGCCTGGCTCCCTTTGTTGATGTTGCTGCTGCTGAATCTGTTGGATTAACTACAGCTGTTGTTGCTGCTGCTGAATCTGTTGGATTTACTACAGCTGTTGTTGCTGCTGGTGCAACAAATCTAGAATTTTATTTATAACTGGACCCTTAACAAAGCTACCACTATCTTCTTTAGACTGGGTAGCTTTCTTGGGTGGCATTTTCCTGAAATATAGCAAGGAGTTTATTCAAAAACATAACGAGGACGTATAACAGAAAATATCACCGTTCACACGATGCACCTGTTTCAGGAAAATGTTGCCCAATCAAAGTACCTATGTCTTTATTATCAGGATCCATTTATAAAATATATCTAGATTAACGATGCTAGCAACAATAGAAACAATGACAACAGTAGAATCAACAACAGTGCAGGAAAGTTAGAATATAAGGACACTAAACACCGTAGCATGGCTCCTCAGTACCACAACAACTAATTAATCTCACACCACTACCAAATACAACAACTAAACTAATCCAATATACAACAAAACTTGGTTGGCTATATCAGCAAAAAAATATATAGAGCAAACTAGTAAACATAGTCAACTTAAGAAACTCTGGACTTGTTAGATATATTTGAGATGTCATGTCTAATATGATTTGTGTTTAGTTTTCAGAACTTAACAATAGGACAAATCAGGACTTACTGAAATCAGGACTTAATGGAAGTCAGAACTTAATATCAGAACTTAAGGTCATATCAGAACTTAAGTGCGGGAGGACTTACAGTTAAGGAAGGAAGCTGATTTATAGTAAAAGATCGAGACTAAAATAATTGAAGATATGCATGGAAAGAGTTAGAAGACTAGAAGACTTGTAGAAGATATCCGATTGATATATTTTAGGATACAGATCTATATTTCATATCAATTAGATGTTATCTTGTAACTGTGTAGTATATAAACACAGACTTAGGTTTATACTATATGTGTTATCATTATCGAGAAGATTATACATTGTAACCTAGCAGCTCTTAGTGATATTTGTTCATCACTGAGAGAGAACAGTTCCATTGTAACAGAGTTTATTATATTGAATATATCTGTTTACTGCTACTTGTGTTCAAAATCGATTTGATTATATTAAACAGTGTATTCAACCTCCTTTTACAGTATTGTGTGACCCAACAAGTGGTATCAGAGCGTGTCTGTTAACACACATACAATAAAGATCCAAACAATCATGTCTGGAGAAGTAAAAACTCCAACCAAGCCCACCAAAAATAAAGAAACTCAAAAGACTCAAATCCATAGTCGATATGAGACTATTAGGGTTCCCATACTGAGACCTTCTGAGTATCCCATATGGAAAGTAAAGATGGCTATGTTTCTGGAAGCTATAGATCCAGAATACCTTGACAGAATTAATGAAGGACCAGATAAGCCTACCAAGCTCTCTATTGTAGTTGCTGATCAACCAGCACAGACCATAACAAAGGAGAAAGGTGAGTACACAGCTAAAGACATCTCATCTATTGCCAAGGATGCAAAGGTAAGGCATTTGCTACATAGTGCCATTGATAATTGTTAGTGTATACTGATAATATTTATTTGAAGTATGTACATTTATTTCTGGCCAATTTATTTGAGAATCATTTGAATGTTTACATGTTGTCTAATATTATATATTGTGAACAATCTAGTATCAAATGGGATACAGAATATTAGATTGTTAAATACGGTTATATAATATAGTAAGGTTCACAACACAGGTGGTGTTGGACAATCCACTGGTATGGTTGTAGTATTATTTAGATTAGTTTATATTTACTAATAAATAATGCTAGTATACTTTGTGTATATTGAACAGGATCAAATTTAGAATTGTTCCCTTAATACTGATTAAGAAGGAGAACTAAGATTCTATGTTATTATTAATGCTTAGGTTCTTAATCCGGAAATAGTAATTGACACGTGTATATTATTTACATGCTTTGATTTATATATGAAATAATTCTTTTGAATTATATCATTATATTTTGGGTGATGGAATTATATACATGGTGGATATTATTTTGAAGGAATCCATGTCCTGATAATATTCGGGTTAATGATGTCCCCTTGAAAGCTCAAAAAGATTTAATTATGTGAAACCCTGCAGGTGGAATTTATTCTGGCATAATTAAATAAAAGTTGAGTGGATGATCAAGGATAAAAGATATTAATTAAATAAATTATCAGTAATTTATTTAATTAATGGACATATGATATTTTAAACATGGGGAATTTAATAAGCAAATAATATTGGAACCGAATTAATTAAATTACGGTATTAGGAAAGGTAGTGCAAATATTAATTCTTTAGTGGATTGAATTAATATTTAATTACATTGGGCTAGGCTCAAGATGTAATTAGAAGGCCCAACCTAATTATCCATGGTCCCTATTGTAGCCTATATATATTCTTATTCTCTTCTTGCTTGGGATTGTGTGAAAACATATTGTAGCCACCAAGGAGCAAGAAGAGAGGATAACTTGAGAAGACGGAGGTCACACTTCGCTCAAGGGAATTTGGGAATACAAGAGAAGAGCTTGGAATCAACCATTAACAAGGTAATCCTCTTTTCGTAATCTTTAGCGTAAAATGTAGTAACACCTAAGTCCGTGGTTCCCAACAATAATGTCATGTCAAACAGGGTAATTCATTGCAAGACTGCAAAGGAGATATGGGAAGCTCTGGAGACAAGATGCCAGGGAACTGATGCAATCAAGAAGAACATGAGGACAATACTCACTCAAGACAATATTTATCGAACTTGTAAGGCTGTGGGTTTTAAGTGAGACCGATGTGACTCCTCCACTACCTGGAAATCAAACCATTGATGAATATTGAATTGAAGTATTCTATTCAAGGCAAAATTATGAATATTGGAAGGTATACACGCCACCCATCGTGGCGTACCAAGTTCCATAGATTTCGAATAATTTAAGATTTGATGATGGTATACACTTAGCTATGAAAAATAATATAGTCCACCCGAATGTGGCATATTGTTTAGTAGTAGGACCGAAGTAACATTTAAACAAAATTAGGTGGTATACATGTCACACATCGTGGCGTACCAGAAGCTTATGGTGTTTAGATGTTAGTGAAAGGAATATGTCCTAAGTCCAATCATGTATTAGGATTTAGGAATAACTTTTATGTAATCTGTTTAGATTTCATTGATATTAATAAAGACTTGTTTTGTTTTTATTACGGGCTGTTTAAATAAGATATACCATAGTTTAGAGTAAAGTTTTTTATGGATTATGATGAGATCATAATAGTGAGACCTAAAAAGATGATAACTCTAAACTTAAATAGTTCCTGGTCATAGGATTACTAACTGGTAATTAATAATCCGCAAAGATCGGTACATACTATGCTTGCTTCATTATGAAGGATGTCTGTTCTCATAGACATTTGTGTGGTGACACTATAGCTAGTATGTAGGTGCTTATTATAGAATAAGTTCACTGAACATGACTCGCCCAGCTGAATAACTGATAGAGTTCACTCACGTGTCAGCAGTTGTTCGCTTAGTGATAGTTGTACAAGTATCCTTAGACTTGAGGTCATCATAGTCATCTTGTGTACACTAAACTATGCTTTGGTTTAGTTCTTAGTCTCCAGGGACAATTATTAGGGCTCTTCTGGATATAGGAATTTGTACACGAAGATAGTGTATGATCAATAAAGGATCTACCCCTTCCAGTGAAGGAAGTGAATGTTCAAGGCTGATCCACTTATGCTAGTTCAGGAATCTCTGGCCAGAGTGAATGAAATTAGAAAGGAGTTTCTAATTTGCATAGAACTACGCATAGTAAATGGTAAGCAAATGATTGAATTAGATAGGCTTGACACGAGATCCATGCCTTGTATTTAATCGGGACATTGTAGGGTAGAAGGAGTTTATTGTACGGTAACTATTCACTGACAGGTTCTTGGTATTCTAAGCAGTGAATTCATATTATCCGGATAGTCGCGATATGTTGAGAAACATCACTCATGATGTAGAATAAATGTGATTAATTAATTAATCATATTTAATAAATTAGAGAATTAAATAAATAATGATAAAATAGTTTTATTATTATTTATTTCTACTACCGCCTTAATATTGAACCTACAAGGTCACGCCATAAAAAGAGAATGATTTAATGGTGGAGGAATTAATTAATAATGGCTAATAATTATTTATTTGTGAAATAAATAATTAATTGGAAAATTTAATAATTGATTAAATGAGATTTAATCGATTATAAATTAATTAAGAAAAGTTCTTAATATTATTAATTAAAGGATTTAATTTTTAGAAATTAAATCAAGAGAGAGAATTATTTCTAAAGTGTTTAGAAAAAGGATTAATAATTAAAAGGTGTTTTAATTATTAATAAGAATAATAAATGGGATAATAATAATATTTATGGGAAAATTTCAGCTGAAAATTTTGCCTATAAATACTCTATTATAGACCTTATTTTATTCTAACCCACATCAAACCCGAAAACCCAAAAAGTTTGGAAAACCCAATTCTTTCCACCTCCTTCCTCCTCCTTAACATCGTTTTCTTGGTGGATACCGGTGGAGTGCTTCACACTTGAGGAGCAACTGCTAAGGATCTCTGATCGTTGTCTCCGAATTATTTTTAACGGTTAGATTCGATCCCTCGAATTTTTATTCATGATCTGTATGCTTTTATTTGGATTTTATATGTGTAAAAGTGTTTTGCCATGCCCCCGCTGCGTTTAAAATCCAACAGTTAGTGCATTAAATTTTAATAATTTAGATCTTAATAATTAATGCACCCTTATTTATGTGATGTTTTTATGCATGATTCTCAGGATAAAATGGGCTTTAATCCACTATTCACCATACTTAAGGATAACAAACTTACCGGACCTAACTATATTGAATGGAAACGAAATTTGGACATTGTGTTGACTGCTGAGGAGTACAAGTTTTGCACTTATGAACCCAAGCCTGAACAGCCTGCTGCTGATGCTCCTGAAGATGAGAAAGAGTATTATAAACGGTGGATTAAGGCTGATGAGATGTCGCGATGTTACATTCTGGCAGCAATGTCGGGTGTTTTGCAGCATCAGCATCAGTCTATGGCCACTTCTTCGGATATGCTCTTTAATCTCAAGGAACTTTTTGGAGATCAGAATAGGGCTGCTAGGCAAGGAGCCATGGAGGCTTTAATGAACACTCAAATGGCTGAAGGCACACCTGTAAGGGATCATGTTCTCAAGATGATGTCGCATCTGAATGAGATAGAGATCCTTGGTGCTGAACTTGACGGGGAAACCCAGATTGACATTATCCTTATGAGCTTGTCCAAGAGTTTTGAGCAGTTCCGCTTGAATTACAACATGAACAAGAGGCAGTATAGTCTCGCAGAACTGCTGACAGAACTTCGGGCAGCTGAAGGATTATTTCGGCAGAGTGTTCAAGTGAATGTGGCTAAGAAAGGTTCTTCCTCTAAGCCGAAAGGTATTAAGAAGAAGAAAAAGGCTCAGACACAGAAAGTTGTGAAGGCAGTGGGAGTTCAGGGTGGTGTGAAAAAGCCTAAGGGAAAGTGCTTCAGATGCAAATAGTCAGGTCACTGGAAACAGGATTGACCTCTTCCTAAGAAGACAAACAATACTGGTATGTCTCTTTCTCTAGTTACAGAAACATTTATAGCGGCTATATCTACGAGCACTTGGTGTGTAGATACAGGAGTTACTGATCATGTTTGTAATTCTATGCAGGGGTTCCAACTATCCAGAATGCTTAGAGATGGTGAGATATACGTGTTCATGGGAGATGCTACGAAAGTAGCAGTAGTTGCAGTAGGAGTTATTCATTTATCTTTTGGTTCTGATAGGATTTTGGTTTTGAACAATTGTCTTTATGTACCTTCTTTTAGAAGGAATTTAATTTCGGTTTCTAAACTTGCTTTGGATGGTTATAATGTTTGTTTGGATCGTAATGTTTCTATTTTGATGAATAAACAAATTATATGTTCTGGTACATTGCAAGACAATTTGTATATAATTAATCCTAGTCAACCTGCACTGCAACTGCAATTTAGGGAATTGAACAACACATCTTCTAACTCTACTAAAAGAAAGGAACCTTCTAGTTTGAACCAAACATATCTTTGGCACTTGAGATTAGGTCATATTAACTTGAGGAGGATTCAAAGACTGGTAGTAGACGGGCCTTTAAGCTCATTGGCAGTGGAGCCATTTCCAGTTTGTGAATCCTGCTTGGAAGCTAAAATGACTAATAGGCCTTTCAAGGAAAAGGGGAATAGAGCCAAACAAGTGTTAGAATTGGTTCACTCTGATTTATGTGGACCCATGAATATCCAAGCAAGAGGTGGTTATGAATATTTCGTCACTTTCATTGATGATTATTCTAGATATGGGTACGTTTATTTGTTGCGCCGTAAGTCTGAGTGCTTTGATAAGTTCAAAGAGTACAAAGCTAAAACGGAGAACGACTTAATAAAAGTATCAAGTCACTACGATCAGATTGTGGTGGCGAATACTTGCTTGGAGAATTTAGGGAATATTTATCAGAAAATGGGATAGAATCCCAGTTAACTGCACCAGGCACACCCCAGCAGAACGGTATAGCAGAGAGAAGGAACCGGACTCTTTTAGAGAGTGTTAGATCGATGATGAGTTATTCGGATTTACCCAAGTCATTTTGGGGACATGCCTTAGAGACAGTAGCTTATCTTCTGAACTTAGTACCTTCTAAGTCGGTTCCTAAAACCCCCTTAGAATTGTGGACCGGGGATAAACCGAGTCTAAGACATATTCGAATATGGGGTTATCCAGCACATGTGCTGAACAAGAACGCGACTAAGTTAGAATCTCGTACAGAAGTAAGGTTGTTTGTAGGCTACCCCATGGGAACAAAAGGATATTTATTTTATAGTCCGAAGAATCGGGATGTCATTGTTAGCACCAATGCAAGATTCTTGGAGGAGGACTATATAATGAATCACAAACCCATGAGTAGTGTCGTTTTAGAGGAACTAGTGGGAGGGACAAATAATACCCATGAAGCTGTAGTACAAGTAGAACAACCACAACATAATGTACAACTTGTCACTAATACCGCACCAGTGCCTCGTCGTAGTGGGAGGGTTGTTCAACAGCCTGATAGATTCATGTTTTTGGGAGAGTCTTCAGACTTGGTCCCTGGTGAACATGATGATGATCCCTGTACATACGAAGAGGCAGTACAAGACAAAGATGCAGATCTTTGGCAAAAGGCGATGGAATCTGAGATAGAATCAATGTATTCTAATCAGGTCTGGGAGCTCGTGGAACCACCCAAAGGTATAAAACCTATTGGATGTAAGTGGATCTACAAGAAAAAGAGGGGATTAGATAAAAAGGTGAAATCCTGGAAAACAAGACTTGTTGCGAAAGGGTATACTCAGAAAGAAGGTATCGATTATGATGAAACCTTTTCACCGGTAGTCATGCTTAAGTCAATCCGTATTCTTTTATCTATAGCAGCTCATCTCGATTATGAGATTTGGCAAATGGATGTCAAGACAGCTTTTCTTAATGGAAGTCTTGAAGAAACCATCTATATGCAGCAACCAAAAGGATTCATTAAGGAAGGCCAAGAGCATCTGGTATGTAAGCTTAAGAGGTCTATTTATGGACTTAAACAAGCTTCTAGAGACTGGAATATTCATTTTGATCAGGCAGTCCAGTCATATGGATTTGATCAAAGTCCAAGCGAATCGTGCGTGTATAAGAGAAGTGAAGGTAATGCAGTGGTTTTTCTAGTACTATATGTAGATGATATTTTACTCATTGGAAACAATGTTGAGATGTTGTCATCAGTAAAGGCATGGTTGTTCAAACAATTTGACATGAAGGACTTAGGTGAAGCGGCATACATCCTTGGGATCAAAGTTATAAGGGATCGCAAGAAAAGGATGTTGGCTTTATCTCAAGAGCCCTACATTGATGAAGTATTAGCTCATTTTAACATGCAGAACTCCAAGAAAGGTTTTTTACCTTTTAAGCATGGAGTTGCTCTATCTAAGAAGCAGTGTCCTTCGACACCTAAGGATATAGAGAGCATGAAAGCAGTTCCTTATGCTTCAGCATGTGGAAGCTTAATGTATGCTATGTTATGTATGAGGCCTGACATCTGCTTTGCTGTAGGCATGGTTAGTAGATATCAGTCGAACCCAGGTCAGGAACATTGGAGTGCAGTAAAAACTATACTCAAGTACCTGAGAAGGACTAAGGAGTATATGTTAATTTACAAGGCCTCAGATCTATTTCCTTTGGGATATACTGATTCAGATTTCCAATCAGATAGGGATAAGAGGAAATCAACCTCGGGATATATTTTTACTTTGGGAGGTGGAGCCGTTAGATGGAGGAGTGTAAAGCAGAAATGCATTGCAGACTCCACCATGGAGGCCGAGTACGTGGCGGCCTCTGAGGCTGCCAAGGAGGCTGTATGGTTCAGGAACTTCCTTTTGGACTTAGATGTGGTACCTAATTTGCCTAGGAGCTTGACGGTGTATTGTGATAACACTGGTGCTGTGGCAAATTCAAAGGAACTGCGAGACCACAAAGCAGCTAAACATATTGAACGTAAGCATCATCTCATACGAGGAATCGTAAAGCGAGGGGATATAGTTGTGGCTCACATATCATCAGAAGACAACCGAGCAGATCCTTTCACAAAGAGCTTGCCAACCAAGGTTTTTGACAAGAATGTGGAAGCGATAGGAGTCAGATGGATGGACACATAGATTTTTATGTAATAGTGGATTAAATAAACACTGATGTACACATAAAATATTTTGAGTATAAGTGGGAGATTGTTAGTGTATATTGATAATATTTATTTGAAGTATGTACATTTATTTCTGGCCAATTTATTTGAGAATCATTTGAATGTTTACATGTTGTCTAATATTATATATTGTGAACAATCTAGTATCAAATGGGATACAGAATATTAGATTGTTAAATACGGTTATATAATATAATAAGGTTCACAGCACAAGTGGTGTTGGACAATCCACTGGTATAGCTGTAGTATTATTTAGATTAGTTTATATTGACTAATAAATAATGCTAGTATACTTTGTGTATATTGAACATGATCAAATTTAGAATTGTTCCCTTAATACTGATTAAGAAGGAGAACTAAGATTCCATGTTATTATTAATGCTTAGGTTCTTAATTCGGAAATAGTAATTGACACGTCTATATTATTTACATGCTTTGATTTATATATGAAATAATTCTTTTGAATTATATCATTATATTTTGGGTGATGGAATTATATACATGGTGGATATTATTTATTGAAGGAATCCATGTCCTAATAATATTCGGGTTAATGATGTCCCCTTGAAAGGTCAAAAAGATTTAATTATGTGAAACCCTGCAGGTGGAATTTATTCTGGCATAATTAAATAAAGGTTGAGTGGATGATCAAGGATAAAAGATATTAATTAAATAAATTATCAGTAATTTATTTAATTAATGGACATATGATATTTTAAACATGGGGAATTTAATAAGCAAATAATATTGGAACCGAATTAATTAAATTACAGTATTAGGAAAGGTAGTGCAAATATTAATTCTTTAGTGGATTGAATTAATATTTAATTACATTGGGCTAGGCTCAAGATGTAATTAGAAGGCCCAACCTAATTATCCATGGTCCCTATTGTAGCCTATATATATTCTTATTCTCTTCTTGCTTGGGATTGTGTGAAAACATATTGTAGCCACCAAGGAGCAAGAAGAGAGGATAACTTGAGAAGACGGAGGCCGCAGTTCGCTCAAGGGAATTTGGGAATACAATAGAAGAGCGTGGAATCAACCATTAACAAGGTAATCCTCTTTTCGTAATCTTTAGCGTAAAATGTAGTAACACCTAAGTCCGTGGTTCCCAACAATAATGTCATGTCAAACAGGGTAATTCATTGCAAGACTGCAAAGGAGATATGGGAAGCTCTGGAGACAAGATGCCAGGGAACTGATGCAATCAAGAAGAACATGAGGACAATACTCACTCAAGAGTATGAGCACTCTGACTCAAAAGCTGATGAGTCTTTAACTGACTTATATGACAGGTTTGTCAAACTCTTGAATGATCTGGCACTAGTGGACAAGGAATATGATCTTGAAGATTCAAATCTAAAATTCCTTTTAGGTCTTCCTGAAAATTGGGATTTGAAGTCTACTACCATAAGAGACAACTATGACCTTACTAAAACTACTCTTGATGAAATTTATGGTATGCTCAAGACTTATGAACTTGAGATGGATCAAAGGAGCAAGAGGCATGGAGGAAAGTCAAGGACAGTTGCTTTTAAGGCTGAGGAGGAATCTCCTAAAGTTGTTGCCTCAAAGAGGGGTAAAGGAAAGGCTCTCATCATAAAGTCTGATTCAGAGTCATCATATTCTGATGATGATGATTCATAAATCAAAAGTTTACCTGAAATGGATGACGATGAAGAGATGATGCAATTGTGTGCTCTAATGGTGAAGGGTATCACAAAGATAGCCTACAGAAAATTCAGAAAGGGCAAGAAGTTTTCCAGGAAAGGTGTAAGTTCTGATAAGAAAGAGTTCAGAAAGTCTGAAGGCAAAGGTGCAAAGTCTGACAGAGGAGATAACTCAAATGTCAAATGCTACAATTATGGTGAAAGAGGCCACATATCTCCTGACTGCAAGAAAGGAAAAAGTGACAAAGGCAAGGCACTTGTCACAAAGAAGAAAAGCTGGATAGACACTTCAGATTCTGAAAGTGAGGTGAACTATGCCTTGATGGCAAATGCTGAAAGCAGCCCTGAAACTGCTGAATTGAAGGTACCTCAAACAACTTATGCTTTTCATACTGATGATATAACTGAGTTGAGATTATATCTTAAAACCATGTTTATTAGTTATAGAGATTAGACTTTAACATGTGGAAGATTAACATCTGAAAATTCTGCTTATAAAAAGAGAAATGATTATTTAGGAAATGAGTTAATTATTCTTCATCAAACTAAGCAAGAAAAAGATGATGCTTTATATTGTAGAGATGAAGTGTTAAAATTGAATAAATCTCTAAAAGCTGAATTAGAAAAGGAAAGAGAGATTATCAGAACCTGGACTAACTCTGGCAGATCAACTCAGAATTTGTTAAGTAGTGGAAACTGGAAAGAGGGCTTAGGTTATGGAGATGATAAATGTGAAAAAGGAACTGAACAAATTGAGCCAATTGTTGTTAAACAGAATGTTAAGCCAAAGATAAATCTTGTTAAGTTTGTAGCAAAAATTGTAAAGTCTGATTCTGAAAAGATGAAAGAGTCTGTGACAGAAGTCAAAGATAAGTCAACTTCTGACAAATTAAAAGAGGATAAACCAGTTGAAGTCAACATAGGCTTAATGACTAAGAAGCAGCTTAGGCATAAGTTGAAAGAGATTAGGAATGTCAACAAGGTAAAGGAAGCTAGGAAAAATAGGAATGGAAAAGAAGGTGTGAATAAAAGCAATAACTATATGCATGTTCCTAATGCTCCTAGAAAGAAATGTTATAACTGTGGAAACTCTAACCATCTTGCTTCTTTTTGCAGGAAGAATAAAGATATAAACTCTTTACCTCCTAAATCAGGAGTTAAGAGTCAGCCTGTTAGGTTTAAGCCATAAAATCCTTGTTTTCATTGTGGTAGTTTATGGCATTCCATTTATACCTGTAAGGAATATCATAGTTCGTACTATGATTATTATCAAATAAAACCTTCTTTAAAGAAAGTTACTACTGTTCCTTCTAGTGTAAAGTCTGATGCAAAGTCTGATATAAATTTCGATAAACAGCATGTTAGCATAAACTCTTAAACTAAATCCGCTGCAAATGCTAACAAACTTAAAAATGCCAAAGGATCCAAGCAAGTCTGGGTCCTTAAAACTAACCATTAGTGGTCTTTGTGATTGCAGGGCAACAGGAAAAACATCCTAGTTCTGGACAAGGGATATTCAGGACATATGACTGGAAATAAAGCCCTGCTATCAGACTTTGTGGAGAAAGCTGGCCCAGGAGTTTCTTATGGAGATGGAAACATGGGAAAAACTCTGGGATATGGCAATATAAATCTTGGGAATTTCATCATTGAAACAGTAGCTCTTGTCTCAGAACTTAAACACAATCTGCTAAGTGTGAGTCAAATATGTGACAGAGGTTATCATGTGGATTTCTTTGAAGAACACTGTGAAGTTATAAGTAATTCTACAGGAAAATTGGTTCTGAAAGGTTACAGGCATGGTAACATTTATGAAGCCAGACTTTCAACAAGTACTGATAGTTCTGCAATCTGTCTGTTGAGTAGAGCATCAATTGAAGAAAACAGGAATTGGCACAAAAGACTCACTCATTTAAATTTCAACAACATAAATGAGCTTGTAAGGAAAGATATTGTGAGAGGACTGCCAAAATCAGTATTTATTCCTGATGGCCTTTGTGATTCATGTCAAAAGGCAAAACAAAAAAAATCTTCTTTCAAGTGCAAAACTGAATCCTTAATTCTTAAGCCTTATCACCTACTGCATATTGATCTATTTGGTCCAGTCAATGCATGTCTATTGCAAATAAGAAATATGCTATGGTTATAGTGGATTAGTTCACCAGATACACTTGGGTGTATTTCTTGCACCAGAAGAATGAAACTGCATCTACTCTAATTGATTATATCAAACAGCTGGATAAATTGGTCAAAGATTCTGTCAAGATTTTAAGAAGTGATAATGGTACTGAGTTCAAGAATTCAGTCATGGAAGAGGTCTGTAAAGAGCATGGAATCAAACAGGAATTTTCAGCACCTGTAACTCCACAGCAAAATGGAGTTGTAGAAAGAAAGAACAGGACTCTCATTGAAGTTGCACGAACTATGCTTGATGAAGCAAAGTTACCAACCTACTTTTGGGCTGAAGCTGTGAAGACTACTTGTTTTACACAGAATGCTATACTCATCAACAAGCATGGAAAAACACCATATGAGATGGTGAAAAAAAAGAAGCCAAATCTGAAATACTTTCATGTATTTGGATGTAAGTGTTTTGTTCTTAAGACTCATCCTGAACAGTTGTCAAAATTTGATCTAAAAGCTGATGAAGGAATTTTTGTTGGATATCCACTTTCCACAAAAGCCTTCAGAGTCTACAATTTAAGAACAAGGGTTGTCATGAAATCTATCAATTTATCTTTCGATGATAAGAAGATTACTGGACTTAAAGATTTCAATGATCATGATCAGCTGAGATTTGAAAATGAAGATTTAAATTCTGATTCTGTAAATTCTGATGACTTAAACTCTGATCCTGTAAGTTCTGATGGGTTAAATTCTAATGTCATTGAAACTGTGGTAACTACTCCAAGGGAAAATGCACCTATCCAGGGGGAGCAAGCTGAAGATCCTACCACAACTCAAGACTCACAAGAAGCATCAGAACCTGTCACTGGCTCTTCAAGTTCTGATTCATCAAGTTCTGATGAGCCAAATTCTGATAATTCTGGAAATTCTGATACTTCAAATCCTGAAGGATCCAACTCAAATTCTGAAGTTTCAGAGAGCATAGCTACAGGGGGAGCATCAGAAAATGCTGATGGAGACAGCATGGATCATGGGGGAAGATCCAATTCTAGAAATCAACTTCCATCTGCAAGGAAGTGGACCAAAGCACATACACCTGACTTAATAATTGGAGATCCTGAAGCATGTGTTAGACTAGAACTGCAACATCAAATGAATGTCTCTATCATTCTTTTCTATCTCATACTGAACCAAAGAAAGTGGAAGAAGCTCTTCAAGATGTTGATTGGGTGCAAGCAATGCATGAAGAGTTGAATGAATTTGAAAGAAATAAAGTCTGAACCCTAGTGCCAAGACCAAAGAACAGATCTATTTTTGGCACAAAATGGGTGTTCAGAGACAAAACTGATAGTGATGGCATAATTACAAGGAACAAAACAAGGCTGGTTTATAAGGGTTACTCTCAACATGAGGGTATTGATTATGATGAAATATTTGCACCAGATTCTAGATTGGAAGCCATAAGAATCTTTTTGTCTTATGCTGCTCACAAGAAGTTTAAAGTCTTTCAAATGGATATAAAAAGTGCTTTTCTAAATGGAGAATTGGAAGAAGAGGTGTATGTTGAACAACCTCCAGGCTTTGTAGATTCAAAATTTCCAAATCATGTCTACAGGATTGATAAAGCACTTTATGGCCTTAAGCAAGCTCCAAGAGCATGGTATGAGACTTTAGCTCAATTCCTTCTGAAAAGTGGATTTCACAGAGGTACAATTGATAAAACACTGTTCTACCTCAACCATGGAAAGGACTTACTTTTGGTACAGATATATGTTGATGATATCATATTTGGTTCTACAAATGCCAAACTCTATGAAAGGTTTGCAAAGCTAATGCAGTCAAGATATCAAATGAGTATGATGGGAGAACTTAGTTATTTTCTGGGACTTCAAGTTAAGCAAAATGAATAAGGTACTTTTATCTGTAAATCTATGTACACCAGAAATTTACTGAAGAAATTTGGAATGCAAGACTGTTCAACTACATCCGCTCCCATGGCCACTGCAACCAAGTTAGATAAAGATATTGGTTCATCAGTAGATATTACTAACTACAGAGGTATGATTGGCTCTTTACTCTATTTAACTGCTAGTAGACCTGATATAATGTATGCTACCTGTCTTTGTGCAAGATTTCAGGCTGATCCAAGAGAACCTCATCTAATAGCTGTAAAAAGAATTTTCAAGTACCTCAAGGGTACAGCTGATCTAGGATTGTGGTATCCTTGAGAATCATATTTTAAGCTAATAGGTTACTCAGATGCAGATTTTGCAGGATGCAAAATAGACAGAAAAAGCACATATGGAAGCTGCCAATTTCTTGGAGGCAGATTAGTTTCTTGGTTTAGCAAGAAACATAAATCAATTTCCACATCAACTACAGAAGCAGAATAGATTTCTGCAGGAAGCTGTTGTGCACAGATTCTTTGTATGAAGAATCGGTTAATGGATTATGGGTTAGAATTTTCTAAAATACCTATTTACTGTGATAATCAAAGTGCTATTGCTATGACATGTAATCCAGTTCAACACTCAATGACAAAGCACATCAGCATTAGGTACCATTTCATAAGGGAACATGTGATGGAAGGTACAGTGGAAATGCATTTTGTTCCAACAGATCAACAACTAGCAGATATCTTCACAAAACCATTATATGAAGCTACTTTTACAAGACTGGTAAATGAACTTGGAATGGTTTCAGGTTCTTTCTCTAAATCTGCTTAGTTTTGTTCTCATGCATCAAACTTTATGATCAGTGTTTATAGATTGTATTGCCTTCATGAAATTTGTACTTAAATTGTAATTCATTAAATGCTGATTATTTTCTAATGTGGATCTATATACTCTGATAGTGATTTGAATATGGACTATTCAATCCAATGAGGATTACTGTGCTAGATGCGGACCTAGTAGTCTTTAACATACTAGAAATCCCATGTTGGAATTTGTTGTTTATGTGGAAACTCATTAACCCAAGCAAATTCTAATTTTGAGCTTGGTAAAATTTACTTTGTGTATCTTATTACTAAGTCACAAACTAGATTCTTTCTTCTTATCTGTCAAATTCTGATGTCAGTAAATCTTAAGGATGAACTAAATGCTGATAAGCCTCACTTATCTAAAGAAAAGAAAAGAAAAGAAAATTAAAGTCAGGTACTCCTTTGAGATCTAGAGTAAATATGTGTAAGGGAAGACCCAGGTGCATTGCTGGTATTAAGTAATATGCATTAGAAAAGCAAATAAATTTTTCTTGGTGACTTTTCATATTCTCTGATTACTGGAGAAATACTCTGATAATAGCATAAATTCTGATAAGCAGTTGTGACTCACTTACACTAAGAAGCCACTATGAAAAAGAATTCTAAAAGTTGCATAAAATGAGCACAAACAGTTGAGGTGGACTCATGCACAAATTTATCCTATAGTAGACTTCATTATTAATGACAGATTCTAAGCACTTTCCTTAGTTATGCCTTATTTCTAAGATGTACTGAAGTATATCAAACTTTAATCTTTATCTGATATTTTGCTAAATGCACACACTATCACTCCATATGAATGATGAAAATTACTGTGGTGATTAAGTTGTTTTTGACAAACAGTTAAGTGTCATTTGCATAAATTCTGAGGACAAGTTCTGATGGAAGTTCTGATGATTAAACTCTGAAGAAACAAGTCAGTCTTTGTATGAAGAATCACATATATAAACATTCACTTTTTGAGTACAGAAGCCATGTTGTGATGACCGTTAAAATATGATAATAGTCAAGTTCTGATATTAAATCCTGATGGAATCTCTGATGCTTATATGGCATTATTTTTACTTGACTTATTTGTGGTAAATACCGAAACGGTCATATTTAATCAGAATATATTTAGGTGAGATAAAACAGTTATAATCATTTGGGTTAGTGGTAAATGTGTTTGTCTTGAAAAACTGCATGTGCACAGTAATTGTTACTTATTTCTCGTGCCCATTAACTCATACTTTAACTTTTTAATGACTGTTATTATTACACATCGGTCTAGGAAGACGAGGCATCATTAACTCTATACTTAATCATTAATCCGTCCTCTAGTCCCTTAATATTCCATGAGTTATTTAACCGACATTTCATCTCAGACAAATCATCTTCTATTCTCACACAAAAGCATTCTCTCTCATTTGATTCTCACCATTTTCTTCCTTCATAAAAATGGTTCTTGTAAACATGTTTATGAACTATGAAAACTTCAACATTGAGTTCAGCTGTGGTGACTGGGAACAGGAATGGCATGTCTCTGCCATTCCTGATGAAATATGGAACTTGGTTCCACAAGAGGTTCAGACAAACCTCTGGTTCTTTTAGATGGACTATCAACTATATCTTGATCGCTTGGAAGAAGAACGGAGAGAGGCTCTTCTTCAGCAAGAACGGATCATCCGTCTTGCAGTGCTGTTTGTCAACAGTAAGAGGAACTAATTGATAACTTTCCTTCTTAGACCAAAGCTGTTGATGTTCACCATCTTAGACTAGGATTATCTTGTAATCTTTTGCATGTAATCTACAAATTTCATAAGATGTACTCTTTGGATATTTTAATGAAATTTCTTTTGATTACAAGATTTCGTCTTTGTTTATCTCGTATTATGTGAATGTCAATGTTCTTATTGCAGCCTGTTAATCTTTACTTCATTTACTTGAACTGTATTTCTTGATGAATGTTTTGACTAAAATTGTGGTTACTAATAATTTGTGCTGATTTGACAAACAAATGCTGAATTTGAATCGATATATCAGACCTATTTCTAAAAAGGTAGAAGCAATTGAGAAAACTCAAGAGAAGTAACATGCCCAAATCTCTGAGGTTCTGGAAAATCAAGCTTCTCAACAGGCTCAATTGAATGATATATTCAATCTTCAGTGGAACTTCTTCTCTCACTCCTATTATCAGATGATGCCAAAAAGAGGGAGAAGATAGTTAAGTCCAAATACTCAAATGATCAATTACTGAAGAAGAAAGATAATGAAGCTGATGACCAGGGAAACCCTGGCATGGGTAGAGGTCAAGTTCAAAGTAAAGGGCAGAGCAGCAAGGTTTCTTCAAGGAAACTAAGTATTGATGTAAGCAAATCTTCTACACAAAAGAAGACAAGTTCTGAAGCTGCTCAAACTCAAAATCTGATAGCAAGTACTGAAACTCAAAATCTGATATCAAGTTCTAATGAGCAAATTTTGACAAAGCCTGATGTTCTGATACAAGGTAGAAGTCAAGATTCTCAAAAGTTTATACAAACTCTGAAGCTCAAGGGAAAGCAAACTACAGTCTACTACAAGGATCCCAAGAATCAGACACTTGATGAGGAAATTGCCAGAAGATTATTTCTGAAGCACAATCCAGGAATGTATTTAGAAAATCTCAAGGAGAAAGAAGCTAGATTTTAAGCTGAGAAGAAAAATCTAAAGCCAAAAGCTTCTGTTGCAAAGAAACCTCCAAGGCCTAAGGAAAAAAGCATTGTGATCAAGGAGAAGTCACACACTGAGGCATCAAAGCCCAAGACTAGATCACAAACTGAGATTGATCCCAAAGACAAAGGGAAAGGGAAAGTTGATGAACCAATCAGGCCACAGGAGATGAAAATTCCTCAAATCCTGATAAAACCTGTGTGCAAAATGGTTCAAGTTACTGATGATATTCTTGCTGAAGATGCAGATGTTCAAACTCTGAAAAGAAAGAAGATTTATGAAGAATCAAAGACAACCTCTGACAAAGCTCAAGTTGTTCAGAGTGAAGAACTACAAGTTACAATAGAAACAACAAGTTCTGATAAAGTCATCAAGTCAACCTCTGACATTGCTCAAGTTGATTTAAATAAAATGGAAGTAGCTGATAAAAAGAAACTTCTGTGGAAAAATGTCAAACCATCAGATCCAAAAAAAAGCCATTTATTGTCTACTTTCATGACTATTGGGTTAAATTCTAGAGAACCAAGAGACAGGGTTGGACTAGGTTCTGATGAAGCTAAGATCATGACAGGACATGAAGTTGCTACTAGAGATCCATTTCTATTGACTAACGGACCTCTTGAAGATGTTACATAGAAATATCTTGATAAAGTTATATCTGTTCAAGTGGTACTAAATGCTCGTAACAAGCACAATGTTAAGGAAAATCTGAATCTATTTCTTGAAGATGGAAGGATATATCAAATGTCAGAATCAGATGTGCTAAATAAATCATTGGAATAACTTCAATTCTTTCATTACCTTTTAGAGGTAAAGTCTGATATTACCAGGAGATGGTCAAATTTTATATTGAAGACCATCAGAGATAAAGCAAGAATTTCTGGTTCAAGAGTTACAGAATTCATTCCTAGTATTGTTGAAAATGATGGAAGTGAAATTCCAATGAAGAAGAATTCTGCTAAGCTTGAAGAGATACTGAAAGAGAAATGTCTGTGCTCCAATGAAGATTCTTCTCATCCAAGGGTAATAAAACTGAATTATGGTTTACAAAGAAACCATATCTATGCTTTAAGGACTGCAATCTACCAGATTGGAAGTCAGAATGAAGAGATGAAGAAAGTCAAGACTACACTCTCTCAAGTCCTGAGGATTAAAGAAGAAAAGCTGATATCAAGCTTTGTCAAGAATCAATATGGATTCATATTGACTCAGTGAGATTGGTAAAAGCTACAAGGACTGTAAGTTGTAGTTAGTTATCTAGTTAAACTCTTATTGCATTTGTACTTAAATGTTTTTTACATCATCAAATCTATTAACTTGTATATTTTGCATAATTTACTAGTTGGGGGAGATTGTTGAATATATTTGAGATGTTATGTCTAATATGATTTGTGTTTAGTTTTCAGAACTTAACAACAGGACAAATCAGGACTTACTGAAATCAGGACTTAATGGAAGTCATAACTTAATATCAGAACTTAAGGTTATATCAGAACTTAAGTGCGGGAGGACTTACAGTTAAGGAAGGAATCTGATTTACAGTAGAAGATCGAGACTAAAACAAATGAAGATATGCATGGAAAGAGTTAGAAGACTGGAAGACTTGTAGAAGATATCTGATTGATATATTTTAGGATACAGAATTATATTCCATATAAATTAGAAGTTATCTTGTAACTGTGTAGTATATAAACACAGACTTAGGTTTACACTATATATGTTATCATTATCGAGAAGATTATACATTGTAACCTAGCAGCTCTTAGTGATATTTGTTCATCACTGAAAGAGAACAGTTACATTGTAACAGAGTTTATTATATTGAATATATCTATTTATTGTTACTTATGTTCAAAATCGATTTGATTGTATTAAACTCTGTATTCAACCCCCTTCTACAGTGTTGTGTGACCTAATAGGACTCTACTAGGCATACTAGTCCGAGTTTCAACCAACCATTCTTCTAAAGGCGATTTCCTACCACCTGCAAGTGACTCGTCCACCACTGAATTAGCTTTTCTAAAGCTACACTCTTCGCTATTGGATCCTAAATCCTCTCTACTATCTTCATTTCTGAAGTATCAACCCGATATAAAACTTTTATTCCTCCTGACAGTCAACTTTCATTTACTTTCAATAACTAGAACTGTCTAACTACAAAGGTTACTGATGAATTCATTGTCATGGAATATCCAATGGGACTTCCAAATCAAGGAATCAATTATAAAGGAAGGAAAGATGAAGAAGATATAAATATGACTGAGAGCAACCACACAAGTACATAAGATGTCCAGTCTTAGTACCGCATAGTGTACAACACATAATTCGATGGTGTCCCACTAGATCCTTTGTCACACAAACAAATAGCCAACTCTTATGCATTGTCTGCCCCAATCAACCGATAGAATTACTAAGGTAAGAAGCAACTTTTAAATTAAAAATTAATGGATAGGAAGGGGAAATCTGGTTTATGATGAAATCAACAGAACCTTAAGTTGCTTAATTCGAGCTTTAACTTCCTTATGGGAAAAAACAAACAACTTATTAAATGGTAAACAATTACTTTGAAAATATAATGCGTTTCAAGAAATAAGTGTAAGGGTTCAACATATAAACAACAGTACTGACCCATATACGCTATGAAACTTGGTTGTCATAGCATCCGCTGACTGCTATCATCCCATTTGAATTCACCGAGGTCGCACACTCGGTCCAACAATATCCCTTGACATAGAAATTACGATATTTAGGGATAATATTAGTGTCCCTTCAATCGACACATCTAGAGTCCGCTCAGAAACTGAACTTTCATGATCAAACTCGTTTTCACGAGAGAAAGAACTAGAAATATCTACCGGACATTGCCAATAAAACCTATATACAAGGGAGACATATTAAAAGCTAGGGCAGTTCCAGCCAATCCTCACTGGACGTCAGGGTTATGCCTTCGAAACCCTCGACTCAACTCTTAGGCTTGCTCCACTGATTGAGTTGCGGACTCACAACTTTATATAAACCTTCCTACACTCTTTTGACTCTACTCCTAACCAAAATCAGGGACTTAAACCTGTAGCTCTGATACCAACTGTGACAGCCTCAACCCGGGGTCAGGAGTTGACGTCACCAACAACAATAATAACAAACATAATATAATCCAATTCAATAATAATACATAAACACGGCCCCTTTACCAAGATCTTTTCTAGGTTTAAGTATGACTTAGGTTACAACTATTACAAAATCAACTTATTATAAACAACCCTTACGCAATTAACTTAATACAGCAACTCAACAGACCATCTTTGGTCCGACACAACTGAAAGGAATATGTCCTAAGTCCAATCATGTATTAGGATTTAG